>NW_026909298.1:0-83000 GCF_033115175.1 Lepus europaeus
CGGGAAGCCTCGCCCGCCCTAGGGGCTTGTCGGGCGGGGCCAATGCACGGTGGGTGAGTGGGGAGGGCTGCTGCTGGCACACACCCACTCCTGAAGCCCACTGGGGTACGGTCCAAGGGCGATGAGCTCGGAGCTCGGGCACGGGCTGTCCCCGCAGGGTGGACCGATACCCCCGCCGTCCCCCCTAAAGGCCCGGGGGCCTAGCCCTCTTGCGTCCCCCAGCACCTGCCAGGTTCCCGCCACCACCCTTGGGCCGGGATGAGGTGCCACCTTGTGCGTGGAAGCCCCGCCCACAGGCAAGAAGCCCCCAAGGCCCGCGGGCGCGCCCGACCCTGCAGCCCCGCTGCAGCCACAGGGAACGGGATGTCTGAGTGGGCAGCCCCCACTGCCCAAGCCTCCGCTGCCAGTTCCCCGAAGAGCTGGTGGCGGCTGCGCCTCAGCAGCCAGCCTCCCTCCCTCCCTCCCTGCCTCCCTCTGGTCGGGCACTGCAAGCCACACAGCCACTTGTGTCCCCTGTGTCCCTGGAGGCCGCAGCGCGTTTTGGGTTTTGGCGCGGACGGGCCCCTGTCGGCTTCCGTAGTCCATTTGCCCCCGGAGCCTGCCAGACCCCTGGCTCTAGGAGGCTGCGCAGGCGGTGCTGCCAACAGCCCCCAGGTGCTGGCTAGCCGCAGCGGTCGACCACGGGGGGAGCACACACACCTGCGGGTGTCCCTGGGCCGCACACATGGACTGCCCCGCGCCTCCCGGCATGCAAATAGGCCCCCCGGGAAGCCTCGCCCACCCTAGGGGCTTGTCGGGCGGGGCCCATGCACGGTGGGTGAGTGGGGAGGGCTGCTGCTGGCACACACCCACTCCTGAAGCCCACTGGGGTACGGTCCAAGGGCGATGAGCTCAGAGCTCGGGCACGGGCTGTCCCCGCAGGGCCTCCCGAGGGTGGACCGATACCCCCGCCGGCCCCCCTAAAGGCCCGGGGGCCTAGCCCTCTTGCGTCCCCCAGCACCTGCCGGGTTCCCGCCACCACCCTTGGGCCGGGATGAGGTGCCACCTTGTCTGTGGAAGCCCCGCCCACAGGCAAGAAGCCCCCAAGGCCCGCGGGCGCGCCCGACCCTGCAGCCCCGCTGCAGCCCCAGGGAACGGGATGTCTGAGTGGGCAGCCCCCACTGCCCAAGCCTCCGCTGCCAGTTCCCCGAAGGGCTGGTGGCGGCTGCGCCTCAGCAGCCAGCCTCCCTCCCTCCCTCCCTGCCTCCCTCTGGTCGGGCACTGCAAGCCACACAGCCACTTGTGTCCCCTGTGTCCCTGGAGGCCGCAGCGCGTTTTGGGTTTTGGCGCGGACGGGCCCCTCTCGGCTTCCGTAGTGCATTTGTCCCCGGAGCCTGCCAGACCCCTGGCTCTAGGAGGCTGCGCAGGCGGCGCTGCCAACAGCCCCCAGGTGCTGGCTAGCCGCAGCGGCCGGCCACGGGGGGAGCACACACACCTGCGGGTGTCCCCGGGCCGCACACACGGACTGCCCCGCGCCTCCCCGGCTTGCAAATAGGGCCCCCGGGAAGCCTCGCCCGCCCTAGGGGCTTGTCGGGCGGGGCCAATGCACGGTGGGTGAGTGGGGAGGGCTGCTGCTGGCACACACCCACTCCTGAAGCCCACTGGGGTACGGTCCAAGGGCGATGAGCTCGGAGCTCGGGCACGGGCTGTCCCCGCAGGGTGGACCGATACCCCCGCCGTCCCCCCTAAAGGCCCGGGGGCCTAGCCCTCTTGCGTCCCCCAGCACCTGCCAGGTTCCCGCCACCACCCTTGGGCCGGGATGAGGTGCCACCTTGTGCGTGGAAGCCCCGCCCACAGGCAAGAAGCCCCCAAGGCCCGCGGGCGCGCCCGACCCTGCAGCCCCGCTGCAGCCACAGGGAACGGGATGTCTGAGTGGGCAGCCCCCACTGCCCAAGCCTCCGCTGCCAGTTCCCCGAAGAGCTGGTGGCGGCTGCGCCTCAGCAGCCAGCCTCCCTCCCTCCCTCCCTGCCTCCCTCTGGTCGGGCACTGCAAGCCACACAGCCACTTGTGTCCCCTGTGTCCCTGGAGGCCGCAGCGCGTTTTGGGTTTTGGCGCGGACGGGCCCCTGTCGGCTTCCGTAGTCCATTTGCCCCCGGAGCCTGCCAGACCCCTGGCTCTAGGAGGCTGCGCAGGCGGTGCTGCCAACAGCCCCCAGGTGCTGGCTAGCCGCAGCGGTCGACCACGGGGGGAGCACACACACCTGCGGGTGTCCCTGGGCCGCACACATGGACTGCCCCGCGCCTCCCGGCATGCAAATAGGCCCCCCGGGAAGCCTCGCCCACCCTAGGGGCTTGTCGGGCGGGGCCCATGCACGGTGGGTGAGTGGGGAGGGCTGCTGCTGGCACACACCCACTCCCTGAAGCCCACTGGGGTACGGTCCAAGGGCGATGAGCTCGGAGCTCGGGCACGGGCTGTCCCCGCAGGGCCTCCCGAGGGTGGACCGATACCCCCGCCGGCCCCCCTCAAGGCCCGGGGGCCTAGCCCTCTTGTATCCCCCAGCACCTGCCGGGTTCCCGCCACCACCCTTGGGCCGGGATGAGGTGCCACCTTGTGCGTGGAAGTCCCGCCCACAGGCAAGAAGCCCCCAAGGCCCGCGGGCGCGCCCGACCCTGCAGCCCCGCTGCAGCCCCAGGGAACGGGATGTCTGAGTGGGCAGCCCCCACTGCCCAAGACTCCGCTGCCAGTTCCCCGAAGGGCTGGTGGCGGCTGCGCCTCAGTAGCCAGCCTCCCTCCCTCCCTCCCTGCCTCCCTCTGGTTGGGCACTGCAAGCCACACAGCCACTTGTGTCCCCTGTGTCCCTGGAGGCCGCAGCGCGTTTTGGGTTTTGGCGCGGACGGGCCCCTCTCGGCTTCCGTAGTGCATTTGCCCCCGGAGCCTGCCAGACCCCTGGCTCTAGGAGGCTGCGCAGGCGGCGCTGCCAACAGCCCCCAGGTGCTGGCTAGCCGCAGCGTTCGACCACGGGGGGAGCACACACACCTGCGGGTGTCCCCGGACCGCACACATGGACTGCCCCGCACCTCCCGGCTTGCAAATAGGGCCCCCGGGAAGCCTCGCCCGCCCTAGGGTCTTGTCGGGCGGGGCCGATGCACGGTGGGTGAGTGGGGAGGGCTGCTGCTGGCACACACCCACTCCTGAAGCCCACTGGGGTACGGTCCAAGGGCGATGAGCTCGGAGCTCGGGCACGGGCTGTCCCCACAGGGCCTCCCGAGGGTGGACCGATACCCCCGCCGGCCCCCCTAAAAGCCCGGGGGCCTAGCCCTCTTGCGTCCCCCAGCACCTGCCGGGTTCCCGCCACCACCCTTGGGCCGGGATGAGGTGCCACCTTGTGCGTGGAAGCCCCGCCCACAGGCAAGAAGCCCCCAAGGCCCGCGGGCGCGCCCGACCCTGCAGCCCACGCTGCAGCCCCAGGGAACGGGATGTCTGAGTGGGCAGCCCCCACTGCCCAAGCCTCCGCTGCCAGTTCCCCGAAGGGCTGGTGGCGGCTGCGCCTCAGCAGCCAGCCTCCCTCCCTCCCTCCCTGCCTCCCTCTGGTCGGGCACTGCAAGCCACACAGCCACTTGTGTCCCCTGTGTCCCTGGAGGCCGCAGCGCGTTTTGGGTTTTGGCGCGGACGGGCCCCTCTCGGCTTCCGTAGTGCATTTGCCCCCGGAGCCTGCCAGACCCCTGGCTCTAGGAGGCTGCGCAGGCGGCGCTGCCAACAGCCCCCAGGTGCTGGCTAGCCGCAGCGGCCGGCCACGGGGGGAGCACACACACCTGCGGGTGTCCCCGGGCCGCACACACGGACTGCCCCGCGCCTCCCCGGCTTGCAAATAGGGCCCCCGGGAAGCCTCGCCCGCCCTAGGGGCTTGTCGGGCGGGGCCGATGCACGGTGGGTGAGTGGGGAGGGCTGCTGCTGGCACACACCCTCTCCTGAAGCCCACTGGGGTACGGTCCAAGGGCGATGAGCTCGGAGCTCGGGCACGGGCTGTCCCCGCAGGGCCTCCCGAGGGTGGACCGATACCCCCGCCGGCCCCCGTAAAGGCCCGGGGGCCTAGCCCTCTTGTATCCCCCAGCACCTGCCGGGTTCCCGCCACCACCCTTGGGCCGGGATGAGGTGCCACCTTGTGCGTGGAAGTCCCGCCCACAGGCAAGAAGCCCCCAAGGCCCGCGGGCACGCCCGACCCTGCAGCCCCGCTGCAGCCCCAGGGAACGGGATGTCTGAGTGGGCAGCCCCCACTGCCCAAGCCTCCGCTGCCAGTTCCCCGAAGGGCTGGTGGCGGCTGCGCCTCAGTAGCCAGCCTCCCTCCCTCCCTCCCTGCCTCCCTCTGGTTGGGCACTGCAAGCCACACAGCCACTTGTGTCCCCTGTGTCCCTGGAGGCCGCAGCGCGTTTTGGGTTTTGGCGCGGACGGGCCCCTCTCGGCTTCCGTAGTGCATTTGTCCCCGGAGCCTGCCAGACCCCTGGCTCTAGGAGGCTGCGCAGGCGGCGCTGCCAACAGCCCCCAGGTGCTGGCTAGCCGCAGCGTTCGACCACGGGGGGAGCACACACATCTGCGGGTGTCCCCGGGCTGCACACATGGACTGCCCCGCGCCTCCCGGCTTGCAAATAGGCCCCCCGGGAAGCCTCGCCCGCCCTAGGGTCTTGTCGGGCGGCGCCGATGCACGGTGGGTGAGTGGGGAGGGCTGCTGCTGGCACATACCCACTCCTGAAGCCCACTGGGGTACGGTCCAAGGGCGATGAGCTCGGAGCTCGGGCACGGGCTGTCCCCGCAGGGCCTCCCGAGGGTGGACCGATACCCCCGCCGGCCCCCCTGAAAGCCCGGGGGCCTAGCCCTCTTGCGTCCCCCAGCACCTGCCGGGTTCCCGCCACCACCCTTGGGCCGGGATGAGGTGCCACCTTGTGCGTGGAAGCCCCGCCCACAGGCAAGAAGCCCCCAAGGCCCGCGGGCGCGCCCGACCCTGCAGCCCCGCTGCAGCCACAGGGAACGGGATGTCTGAGTGGGCAGCCCCCACTGCCCAAGCCTCCGCTGCCAGTTCCCCGAAGGGCTGGTGGCGGCTGCGCCTCAGCAGCCAGCCTCCCTCCCTCCCTCCCTGCCTCCCTCTGGTCGGGCACTGCAAGCCACACAGCCACTTGTGTCCCCTGTGTCCCTGGAGGCCGCAGCGCGTTTTGGGTTTTGGCGCGGACGGGCCCCTCTCGGCTTCCGTAGTGCATTTGCCCCCGGAGCCTGCCAGACCCCTGGCTCTAGGAGGCTGCGCAGGCGGCGCTGCCAACAGCCCCCAGGTGCTGGCTAGCCGCAGCGGCCGGCCACGGGGGGAGCACACACACCTGCGGGTGTCCCCGGGCCGCACACACGGACTGCCCCGCGCCTCCCCGGCTTGCAAATAGGGCCCCCGGGAAGCCTCGCCCGCCCTAGGGGCTTGTCGGGCGGGGCCGATGCACGGTGGGTGAGTGGGGAGGGCTGCTGCTGGCACACACCCTCTCCTGAAGCCCACTGGGGTACGGTCCAAGGGCGATGAGCTCGGAGCTCGGGCACGGGCTGTCCCCGCAGGGCCTCCCGAGGGTGGACCGATACCCCCGCCGGCCCCCGTAAAGGCCCGGGGGCCTAGCCCTCTTGTATCCCACAGCACCTGCCGGGTTCCCGCCACCACCCTTGGGCCGGGATGAGGTGCCACCTTGTGCGTGGAAGTCCTGCCCACAGGCAAGAAGCCCCCAAGGCCCGCGGGCGCGCCCGACCCTGCAGCCCCGCTGCAGCCCCAGGGAACGGGATGTCTGAGTGGGCAGCCCCCACTGCCCAAGACTCCGCTGCCAGTTCCCCGAAGGGCTGGTGGCGGCTGCGCCTCAGTAGCCAGCCTCCCTCCTTCCCTCCCTGCCTCCCTCTGGTTGGGCACTGCAAGCCACACAGCCACTTGTGTCCCCTGTGTCCCTGGAGGCCGCAGCGCGTTTTGGGTTTTGGCGCGGACGGGCCCCTCTCGGCTTCCGTAGTGCATTTGCCCCCGGAGCCTGCCAGACCCCTGGCTCTAGGAGGCTGCGCAGGCGGCGCTGCCAACAGCCCCCAGGTGCTGGCTAGCCGCAGCGTTCGACCACGGGGGGAGCACACACACCTGCGGGTGTCCCCGGGCTGCACACATGGACTGCCCCGCGCCTCCCGGCTTGCAAATAGGCCCCCCGGGAAGCCTCGCCCGCCCTAGGGTCTTGTCGGGCGGCGCCGATGCACGGTGGGTGAGTGGGGAGGGCTGCTGCTGGCACACACCCACTCCTGAATCCCACTGGGGTACGGTCCAAGGGCGATGAGCTCGGAGCTCGGGCACGGGCTGTCCCCGCAGGGCCTCCCGAGGGTGGACCGATACCCCCGCCGGCCCCCCTAAAAGCCCGGGGGCCTAGCCCTCTTGCGTCCCCCAGCACCTGCCGGGTTCCCGCCACCACCCTTCGGCCGGGATGAGGTGCCACCTTGTGCGTGGAAGCCCCGCCCACAGGCAAGAAGCCCCCAAGGCCCGCGGGCGCGCCCGACCCTGCAGCCCCGCTGCAGCCCAAGGGAACAGGATGTCTGAGTGGGCAGCCCCCACTGCCCAAGCCTCCGCTGCCAGTTCAACGAAGGGCTGGTGGCGGCTGCGCCTCAGCAGCCAGCCTCCCTCCCTCCCTCCCTGCCTCCCTCTGGTCGGGCACTGCAAGCCACACAGCCACTTGTGTCCCCTGTGTCCCTGGAGGCCGCAGCGCGTTTTGGGTTTTGGCGCGGACGGGCCCCTCTCGGCTTCCGTAGTGCATTTGCCCCTGGAGCCTGCCAGACCCCTGGCTCTAGGAGGCTGTGCAGGCGGCGCTGCCAACAGCCCCCAGGTGCTGGCTAGCCGCAGCGGCCGGCCACGGGGGGAGCACACACACCTGCGGGTGTCCCCGGGCCGCACACACGGACTGCCCCGCGCCTCCCCGGCTTGCAAATAGGGCCCCCGGGAAGCCTCGCCCGCCCTAGGGGCTTGTCGGGCGGGGCCGATGCACGGTGGGTGAGTGGGGAGGGCTGCTGCTGGCACACACCCACTCCTGAAGCCCACTGGGGTATGGTCCAAGGGCGATGAGCTCGGAGCTCGGGCACGGGCTGTCCCCGCAGGGCCTCCCGAGGGTGGACCGATACCCCCGCCGGCCCACCTAAAGGCCCGGGGGCCTAGCCCTCTTGCGTCCCCCAGCACCTGCCGGGTTCCCGCCACCACCCTTGGGCCGGGATGAGGTGCCACCTTGTGCGTGGAAGCCCCGCCCACAGGCAAGAAGCCCCCAAGGCCCGTGGGCACGCCCGACCCTGCAGCCCCGCTGCAGCCACAGGGAACGGGATGTCTGAGTGGGCAGCCCCCACTGCCCAAGCCTCCGCTGCCAGTTCCCCGAAGGGCTGGTGGCGGCTGCGCCTCAGCAGCCAGCCTCCCTCCCTCCCTCCCTGCCTCCCTCTGGTCGGGCACTGCAAGCCACACAGCCACTTGTGTCCCCTGTGTCCCTGGAGGCCGCAGCGCGTTTTGGGTTTTGGCGCGGACGGGCCCCTCTCGGCTTCCGTAGTGCATTTGTCCCCGGAGCCTGCCAGACCCCTGGCTCTAGGAGGCTGCGCAGGCGGCGCTGCCAACAGCCCCCAGGTGCTGGCTAGCCGCAGCGTTCGACCACGGGGGGAGCACACACATCTGCGGGTGTCCCCGGGCTGCACACATGGACTGCCCCGCGCCTCCCGGCTTGCAAATAGGCCCCCCGGGAAGCCTCGCCCGCCCTAGGGTCTTGTCGGGCGGCGCCGATGCACGGTGGGTGAGTGGGGAGGGCTGCTGCTGGCACATACCCACTCCTGAAGCCCACTGGGGTACGGTCCAAGGGCGATGAGCTCGGAGCTCGGGCACGGGCTGTCCCCGCAGGGCCTCCCGAGGGTGGACCGATACCCCCGCCGGCCCCCCTGAAAGCGCGGGGGCCTAGCCCTCTTGCGTCCCCCAGCACCTGCCGGGTTCCCGCCACCACCCTTCGGCCGGGATGAGGTGCCACCTTGTGCGTGGAAGCCCCGCCCACAGGCAAGAAGCCCCCAAGGCCCGCGGGCGCGCCCGACCCTGCAGCCCCGCTGCAGCCACAGGGAACGGGATGTCTGAGTGGGCAGCCCCCACTGCCCAAGCCTCCGCTGCCAGTTCCCCGAAGGGCTGGTGGCGGCTGCGCCTCAGCAGCCAGCCTCCCTCCCTCCCTCCCTGCCTCCCTCTGGTCGGGCACTGCAAGCCACACAGCCACTTGTGTCCCCTGTGTCCCTGGAGGCCGCAGCGCGTTTTGGGTTTTGGCGCGGACGGGCCCCTCTCGGCTTCCGTAGTGCATTTGCCCCCGGAGCCTGCCAGACCCCTGGCTCTAGGAGGCTGCGCAGGCGGCGCTGCCAACAGCCCCCAGGTGCTGGCTAGCCGCAGCGGCCGGCCACGGGGGGAGCACACACACCTGCGGGTGTCCCCGGGCCGTCACACGGACTGCCCCGCGCCTCCCCGGCTTGCAAATAGGGCCCCCGGGAAGCCTCGCCCGCCCTAGGGGCTTGTCGGGCGGGGCCGATGCACGGTGGGTGAGTGGGGAGGGCTGCTGCTGGCACACACCCACTCCTGAAGCCCACTGGGGTATGGTCCAAGGGCGATGAGCTCGGAGCTCGGGCACGGGCTGTCCCCGCAGGGCCTCCCGAGGGTGGACCGATACCCCGGTCCACCCCCCTAAAGGCCCGGGGGCCTAGCCCTCTTGCGTCCCCCAGCACCTGCCGGGTTCCCGCCACCACCCTTGGGCCGGGATGAGGTGCCACCTTGTGCGTGGAAGCCCCGCCCACAGGCAAGAAGCCCCCAAGGCCCGTGGGCACGCCCGACCCTGCAGCCCCGCTGCAGCCACAGGGAACGGGATGTCTGAGTGGGCAGCCCCCACTGCCCAAGCCTCCGCTGCCAGTTCCCCGAAGGGCTGGTGGCGGCTGCGCCTCAGCAGCCAGCCTCCCTCCCTCCCTCCCTGCCTCCCTCTGGTTGGGCACTGCAAGCCACACAGCCACTTGTGTCCCCTGTGTCCCTGGAGGCCGCAGCGCGTTTTGGGTTTTGGCGCGGACGGGCCCCTGTCGGCTTCCGTAGTCCATTTGCCCCCGGAGCCTGCCAGACCCCTGGCTCTAGGAGGCTGCGCAGGCGGCGCTGCCAACAGCCCCCAGGTGCTGGCTAGCCGCAGCGTTCGACCACGGGGGGAGCACACACACCTGCGGGTGTCCCCGGGCTGCACACATGGACTGCCCCGCGCCTCCCGGCTTGCAAATAGGCCCCCCGGGAAGCCTCGCCCGCCCTAGGGTCTTGTCAGGCAGCGCCGATGCACGGTGGGTGAGTGGGGAGGGCTGCTGCTGGCACACACCCACTCCTGAAGCCCACTGGGGTACGGTCCAAGGGCGATGAGCTCGGAGCTCGGGCACGGGCTGTCCCCGCAGGGCCTCACGAGGGTGGACCGATACCCCCGCCGGCCCCCCTAAAAGCCCGGGGGCCTAGCCCTCTTGCGTCCCCCAGCACCTGCCGGGTTCCCGCCACCACCCTTGGGCCGGGATGAGGTGCCACCTTGTGCGTGGAAGCCCCGCCCACAGGCAAGAAGCCCCCAAGGCCCGCGGGCGCGCCCGACCCTGCAGCCCCGCTGCAGCCCCCAGGGAACGGGATGTCTGAGTGGGCAGCCCCCACTGCCCAAGCCTCCGCTGCCAGTTCCCCGAAGGGCTGGTGGCGGCTGCGCCTCAGCAGCCAGCCTCCCTCCCTCCCTCCCTGCCTCCCTCTGGTCGGGCACTGCAAGCCACACAGCCACTTGTGTCCCCTGTGTCCCTGGAGGCCGCAGCGCGTTTTGGGTTTTGGCGCGGACGGGCCTCTCTCGGCTTCCGTAGTGCATTTGCCCCCGGAGCCTGCCAGACCCCTGGCTCTAGGAGGCTGCGCAGGCGGCGCTGCCAACAGCCCCCAGGTGCTGGCTAGCCGCAGCGGCCGGCCACGGGGGGAGCACACACACCTGCGGGTGTCCCCGGGCCGCACACACGGACTGCCCCGCGCCTCCCCGGCTTGCAAATAGGGCCCCCGGGAAGCCTCGCCCGCCCTAGGGGCTTGTCGGGCGGGGCCGATGCACGGTGGGTGAGTGGGGAGGGCTGCTGCTGGCACACACCCTCTCCTGAAGCCCACTGGGGTACGGTCCAAGGGCGATGAGCTCGGAGCTCGGGCACGGGCTGTCCCCGCAGGGCCTCCCGAGGGTGGACCGATACCCCCGCCGGCCCCCGTAAAGGCCCGGGGGCCTAGCCCTCTTGTATCCCCCAGCACCTGCCGGGTTCCCGCCACCACCCTTCGGCCGGGATGAGGTGCCACCTTGTGCGTGGAAGTCCCGCCCACAGGCAAGAAGCCCCCAAGGCCCGCGGGCGCGCCCGACCCTGCAGCCCCGCTGCAGCCCCAGGGAACGGGATGTCTGAGTGGGCAGCCCCCACTGCCCAAGACTCCGCTGCCAGTTCCCCGAAGGGCTGGTGGCGGCTGCGCCTCAGTAGCCAGCCTCCCTCCCTCCCTCCCTGCCTCCCTCTGGTCGGGCACTGCAAGCCACACAGCCACTTGTGTCCCCTGTGTCCCTGGAGGCCGCAGCGCGTTTTGGGTTTTGGCGCGGACGGGCCCCTCTCGGCTTCCGTAGTGCATTTGCCCCCGGAGCCTGCCAGACCCCTGGCTCTAGGAGGCTGCGCAGGCGGCGCTGCCAACAGCCCCCAGGTGCTGGCTAGCCGCAGCGTTCGACCACGGGGGGAGCACACACACCTGCGGGTGTCCCCGGGCTGCACACATGGACTGCCCCGCGCCTCCCGGCTTGCAAATAGGCCCCCCGGGAAGCCTCGCCCGCCCTAGGGTCTTGTCGGGCGGCGCCGATGCACGGTGGGTGAGTGGGGAGGGCTGCTGCTGGCACACACCCACTCCTGAATCCCACTGGGGTACGGTCCAAGGGCGATGAGCTCGGAGCTCGGGCACGGGCTGTCCCCGCAGGGCCTCCCGAGGGTGGACCGATACCCCCGCCGGCCCCCCTAAAAGCCCGGGGGCCTAGCCCTCTTGCGTCCCCCAGCACCTGCCGGGTTCCCGCCACCACCCTTCGGCCGGGATGAGGTGCCACCTTGTGCGTGGAAGCCCCGCCCACAGGCAAGAAGCCCCCAAGGCCCGCGGGCGCGCCCGACCCTGCAGCCCCGCTGCAGCCCCAGGGAACAGGATGTCTGAGTGGGCAGCCCCCACTGCCCAAGCCTCCGCTGCCAGTTCAACGAAGGGCTGGTGGCGGCTGCGCCTCAGCAGCCAGCCTCCCTCCCTCCCTCCCTGCCTCCCTCTGGTCGGGCACTGCAAGCCACACAGCCACTTGTGTCCCCTGTGTCCCTGGAGGCCGCAGCGCGTTTTGGGTTTTGGCGCGGACGGGCCCCTCTCGGCTTCCGTAGTGCATTTGCCCCTGGAGCCTGCCAGACCCCTGGCTCTAGGAGGCTGTGCAGGCGGCGCTGCCAACAGCCCCCAGGTGCTGGCTAGCCGCAGCGGCCGGCCACGGGTGGAGCACACACACCTGCGGGTGTCCCTGGGCCGCACACACGGACTGCCCCGCGCCTCCCCGGCTTGCAAATAGGGCCCCCGGGAAGCCTCGCCCGCCCTAGGGGCTTGTCGGGCGGGGCCGATGCACGGTGGGTGAGTGGGGAGGGCTGCTGCTGGCACACACCCACTCCTGAATCCCACTGGGGTATGGTCCAAGGGCGATGAGCTCGGAGCTCGGGCACGGGCTGTCCCCGCAGGGCCTCCCGAGGGTGGACCGATACCCCCGCCGGCCCCCCTAAAGGCCCGGGGGCCTAGCCCTCTTGCGTCCCCCAGCACCTGCCGGGTTCCCGCCACCACCCTTGGGCCGGGATGAGGTGCCACCTTGTGCGTGGAAGCCCCGCCCACAGGCAAGAAGCCCCCAAGGCCCGTGGGCACGCCCGACCCTGCAGCCCCGCTGCAGCCACAGGGAACGGGATGTCTGAGTGGGCAGCCCCCACTGCCCAAGACTCCGCTGCCAGTTCCCCGAAGGGCTGGTGGCGGCTGCGCCTCAGCAGCCAGCCTCCCTCCCTCCCTCCCTGCCTCCCTCTGGTTGGGCACTGCAAGCCACACAGCCACTTGTGTCCCCTGTGTCCCTGGAGGCCGCAGCGCGTTTTGGGTTTTGGCGCGGACGGGCCCCTGTCGGCTTCCGTAGTCCATTTGCCCCCGGAGCCTGCCAGACCCCTGGCTCTAGGAGGCTGCGCAGGCGGCGCTGCCAACAGCCCCCAGGTGCTGGCTAGCCACAGCGTTCGACCACGGGGGGAGCACACACACCTGCGGGTGTCCCCGGGCTGCACACATGGACTGCCCCGCGCCTCCCGGCTTGCAAATAGGCCCCCCGGGAAGCCTCGCCCGCCCTAGGGTCTTGTCGGGCGGCGCCGATGCACGGTGGGTGAGTGGGGAGGGCTGCTGCTGGCACACACCCACTCCTGAAGCCCACTGGGGTACGGTCCAAGGGCGATGAGCTCGGAGCTCGGGCACGGGCTGTCCCCGCAGGGCCTCCCGAGGGTGGACCGATACCCCCGCCGGCCCCCCTAAAAGCCCGGGGGCCTAGCCCTCTTGCGTCCCCCAGCACCTGCCGGGTTCCCGCCACCACCCTTCGGCCGGGATGAGGTGCCACCTTGTGCGTGGAAGCCCCGCCCACAGGCAAGAAGCCCCCAAGGCCCGCGGGCGCGCCCGATCCTGCAGCCCCGCTGCAGCCCCAGGGAACAGGATGTCTGAGTGGGCAGCCCCCACTGCCCAAGCCTCCGCTGCCAGTTCAACGAAGGGCTGGTGGCGGCTGCGCCTCAGCAGCCAGCCTCCCTCCCTCCCTCCCTGCCTCCCTCTGGTCGGGCACTGCAAGCCACACAGCCACTTGTGTCCCCTGTGTCCCTGGAGGCCGCAGCGCGTTTTGGGTTTTGGCGCGGACGGGCCCCTCTCGGCTTCCGTAGTGCATTTGCCCCCGGAGCCTGCCAGACCCCTGGCTCTAGGAGGCTGTGCAGGCGGCGCTGCCAACAGCCCCCAGGTGCTGGCTAGCCGCAGCGGCCGGCCACGGGGGGAGCACACACACCTGCGGGTGTCCCCGGGCCGCACACACGGACTGCCCCGCGCCTCCCCGGCTTGCAAATAGGGCCCCCGGGAAGCCTCGCCCGCCCTAGGGGCTTGTCGGGCGGGGGCCGATGCACGGTGGGTGAGTGGGGAGGGCTGCTGCTGGCACACACCCACTCCTGAAGCCCACTGGGGTATGGTCCAAGGGCGATGAGCTCGGAGCTCGGGCACGGGCTGTCCCCGCAGGGCCTCCCGAGGGTGGACCGATACCCCCGCCGGCCCCCCTAAAGGCCCGGGGGCCTAGCCCTCTTGCGTCCCCCAGCACCTGCCGGGTTCCCGCCACCACCCTTGGGCCGGGATGAGGTGCCACCTTGTGCGTGGAAGCCCCGCCCACAGGCAAGAAGCCCCCAAGGCCCGTGGGCACGCCCGACCCTGCAGCCCCGCTGCAGCCCCAGGGAACGGGATGTCTGAGTGGGCAGCCCCCACTGCCCAAGCCTCCGCTGCCAGTTCCCCGAAGGGCTGGTGGCGGCTGTGCCTCAGCAGCCAGCCTCCCTCCCTCCCTCCCTGCCTCCCTCTGGTCGGGCACTGCAAGCCACACAGCCACTTGTGTCCCCTGTGTCCCTGGAGGCCGCAGCGCGTTTTGTGTTTTGGCGCGGACGGGCCCCTCTCGGCTTCCGTAGTGCATTTGTCCCCGGAGCCTGCCAGACCCCTGGCTCTAGGAGGCTGCGCAGGCGGCGCTGCCAACAGCCCCCAGGTGCTGGCTAGCCGCAGCGTTCGACCACGGGGGGAGCACACACATCTGTGGGTGTCCCCGGGCTGCACACATGGACTGCCCCGCGCCTCCCGGCTTGCAAATAGGCCCCCCGGGAAGCCTCGCCCGCCCTAGGGTCTTGTCGGGCGGGGCCGATGCACGGTGGGTGAGTGGGGAGGGCTGCTGCTGGCACATACCCACTCCTGAAGCCCACTGGGGTACGGTCCAAGGGCGATGAGCTCGGAGCTCGGGCACGGGCTGTCCCCGCAGGGCCTCCCGAGGGTGGACCGATACCCCCGCCGGCCCCCCTGAAAGCCCAGGGGCCTAGCCCTCTTGCGTCCCCCAGCACCTGCCGGGTTCCCGCCACCACCCTTCGGCCGGGATGAGGTGCCACCTTGTGCGTGGAAGCCCCGCCCACAGGCAAGAAGCCCCCAAGGCCCGCGGGCGCGCCCGACCCTGCAGCCCCGCTGCAGCCACAGGGAACGGGATGTCTGAGTGGGCAGCCCCCACTGCCCAAGCCTCTGCTGCCAGTTCCCCGAAGGGCTGGTGGCGGCTGCGCCTCAGCAGCCAGCCTCCCTCCCTCCCTCCCTGCCTCCCTCTGGTCGGGCACTGCAAGCCACACAGCCACTTGTGTCCCCTGTGTCCCTGGAGGCCGCAGCGCGTTTTGGGTTTTGGCGCGGACGGGCCCCTCTCGGCTTCCGTAGTGCATTTGCCCCCGGAGCCTGCCAGACCCCTGGCTCTAGGAGGCTGCGCAGGCGGCGCTGCCAACAGCCCCCAGGTGCTGGCTAGCCGCAGCGGCCGGCCACGGGGGGAGCACACACACCTGCGGGTGTCCCCGGGCCGCACACACGGACTGCCCCGCGCCTCCCCGGCTTGCAAATAGGGCCCCCGGGAAGCCTCGCCCGCCCTAGGGGCTTGTCGGGCGGGGCCGATGCACGGTGGGTGAGTGGGGAGGGCTGCTGCTGGCACACACCCACTCCTGAAGCCCACTGGGGTATGGTCCAAGGGCGATGAGCTCGGAGCTCGGGCACGGGCTGTCCCCGCAGGGCCTCCCGAGGGTGGACCGATACCCCCGCCGGCCCCCCTAAAGGCCCGGGGGCCTAGCCCTCTTGCGTCCCCCAGCACCTGCCGGGTTCCCGCCACCACCCTTGGGCCGGGATGAGGTGCCACCTTGTGCGTGGAAGCCCCGCCCACAGGCAAGAAGCCCCCAAGGCCCGTGGGCACGCCCGACCCTGCAGCCCCGCTGCAGCCCCAGGGAACGGGATGTCTGAGTGGGCAGCCCCCACTGCCCAAGCCTCCGCTGCCAGTTCCCCGAAGGGCTGGTGGCGGCTGTGCCTCAGCAGCCAGCCTCCCTCCCTCCCTCCCTGCCTCCCTCTGGTCGGGCACTGCAAGCCACACAGCCACTTGTGTCCCCTGTGTCCCTGGAGGCCGCAGCGCGTTTTGTGTTTTGGCGCGGACGGGCCCCTCTCGGCTTCCGTAGTGCATTTGTCCCCGGAGCCTGCCAGACCCCTGGCTCTAGGAGGCTGCGCAGGCGGCGCTGCCAACAGCCCCCAGGTGCTGGCTAGCCGCAGCGTTCGACCACGGGGGGAGCACACACATCTGTGGGTGTCCCCGGGCTGCACACATGGACTGCCCCGCGCCTCCCGGCTTGCAAATAGGCCCCCCGGGAAGCCTCGCCCGCCCTAGGGTCTTGTCGGGCGGGGCCGATGCACGGTGGGTGAGTGGGGAGGGCTGCTGCTGGCACATACCCACTCCTGAAGCCCACTGGGGTACGGTCCAAGGGCGATGAGCTCGGAGCTCGGGCACGGGCTGTCCCCGCAGGGCCTCCCGAGGGTGGACCGATACCCCCGCCGGCCCCCCTGAAAGCCCAGGGGCCTAGCCCTCTTGCGTCCCCCAGCACCTGCCGGGTTCCCGCCACCACCCTTCGGCCGGGATGAGGTGCCACCTTGTGCGTGGAAGCCCCGCCCACAGGCAAGAAGCCCCCAAGGCCCGCGGGCGCGCCCGACCCTGCAGCCCCGCTGCAGCCACAGGGAACGGGATGTCTGAGTGGGCAGCCCCCACTGCCCAAGCCTCTGCTGCCAGTTCCCCGAAGGGCTGGTGGCGGCTGCGCCTCAGCAGCCAGCCTCCCTCCCTCCCTCCCTGCCTCCCTCTGGTCGGGCACTGCAAGCCACACAGCCACTTGTGTCCCCTGTGTCCCTGGAGGCCGCAGCGCGTTTTGGGTTTTGGCGCGGACGGGCCCCTCTCGGCTTCCGTAGTGCATTTGCCCCCGGAGCCTGCCAGACCCCTGGCTCTAGGAGGCTGCGCAGGCGGCGCTGCCAACAGCCCCCAGGTGCTGGCTAGCCGCAGCGGCCGGCCACGGGGGGAGCACACACACCTGCGGGTGTCCCCGGGCCGCACACACGGACTGCCCCGCGCCTCCCCGGCTTGCAAATAGGGCCCCCGGGAAGCCTCGCCCGCCCTAGGGGCTTGTCGGGCGGGGCCGATGCACGGTGGGTGAGTGGGGAGGGCTGCTGCTGGCACACACCCACTCCTGAAGCCCACTGGGGTATGGTCCAAGGGCGATGAGCTCGGAGCTCGGGCACGGGCTGTCCCCGCAGGGCCTCCCGAGGGTGGACCGATACCCCCGCCGGCCCCCCTAAAGGCCCGGGGGCCTAGCCCTCTTGCGTCCCCCAGCACCTGCCGGGTTCCCGCCACCACCCTTGGGCCGGGATGAGGTGCCACCTTGTGCGTGGAAGCCCCGCCCACAGGCAAGAAGCCCCCAAGGCCCGTGGGCACGCCCGACCCTGCAGCCCCGCTGCAGCCCCAGGGAACGGGATGTCTGAGTGGGCAGCCCCCACTGCCCAAGCCTCCGCTGCCAGTTCCCCGAAGGGCTGGTGGCGGCTGTGCCTCAGCAGCCAGCCTCCCTCCCTCCCTCCCTGCCTCCCTCTGGTCGGGCACTGCAAGCCACACAGCCACTTGTGTCCCCTGTGTCCCTGGAGGCCGCAGCGCGTTTTGTGTTTTGGCGCGGACGGGCCCCTCTCGGCTTCCGTAGTGCATTTGTCCCCGGAGCCTGCCAGACCCCTGGCTCTAGGAGGCTGCGCAGGCGGCGCTGCCAACAGCCCCCAGGTGCTGGCTAGCCGCAGCGTTCGACCACGGGGGGAGCACACACATCTGTGGGTGTCCCCGGGCTGCACACATGGACTGCCCCGCGCCTCCCGGCTTGCAAATAGGCCCCCCGGGAAGCCTCGCCCGCCCTAGGGTCTTGTCGGGCGGGGGCCGATGCACGGTGGGTGAGTGGGGAGGGCTGTTGCTGGCACATACCCACTCCTGAAGCCCACTGGGGTACGGTCCAAGGGCGATGAGCTCGGAGCTCGGGCACGGGCTGTCCCCGCAGGGCCTCCCGAGGGTGGACCGATACCCCCGCCGGCCCCCCTGAAAGCCCAGGGGCCTAGCCCTCTTGCGTCCCCCAGCACCTGCCGGGTTCCCGCCACCACCCTTCGGCCGGGATGAGGTGCCACCTTGTGCGTGGAAGCCCCGCCCACAGGCAAGAAGCCCCCAAGGCCCGCGGGCGCGCCCGACCCTGCAGCCCCGCTGCAGCCACAGGGAACGGGATGTCTGAGTGGGCAGCCCCCACTGCCCAAGCCTCTGCTGCCAGTTCCCCGAAGGGCTGGTGGCGGCTGCGCCTCAGCAGCCAGCCTCCCTCCCTCCCTCCCTGCCTCCCTCTGGTCGGGCACTGCAAGCCACACAGCCACTTGTGTCCCCTGTGTCCCTGGAGGCCGCAGCGCGTTTTGGGTTTTGGCGCGGACGGGCCCCTCTCGGCTTCCGTAGTGCATTTGCCCCCGGAGCCTGCCAGACCCCTGGCTCTAGGAGGCTGCGCAGGCGGCGCTGCCAACAGCCCCCAGGTGCTGGCTAGCCGCAGCGGCCGGCCACGGGGGGAGCACACACACCTGCGGGTGTCCCCGGGCCGCACACACGGACTGCCCCGCGCCTCCCCGGCTTGCAAATAGGGCCCCCGGGAAGCCTCGCCCGCCCTAGGGGCATGTCGGGCGGGGCCGATGCACGGTGGGTGAGTGGGGAGGGCTGCTGCTGGCACACACCCACTCCTGAAGCCCACTGGGGTATGGTCCAAGGGCGATGAGCTCGGAGCTCGGGCACGGGCTGTCCCCGCAGGGCCTCCCGAGGGTGGACCGATACCCCCGCCGGCCCCCCTAAAGGCCCGGGGGCCTAGCCCTCTTGCGTCCCCCAGCACCTGCCGGGTTCCCGCCACCACCCTTGGGCCGGGATGAGGTGCCACCTTGTGCGTGGAAGCCCCGCCCACAGGCAAGAAGCCCCCAAGGCCTGTGGGCACGCCCGACCCTGCAGCCCCGCTGCAGCCACAGGGAACGGGATGTCTGAGTGGGCAGCCCCCACTGCCCAAGACTCCGCTGCCAGTTCCCCGAAGGGCTGGTGGCGGCTGCGCCTCAGCAGCCAGCCTCCCTCCCTCCCTCCCTGCCTCCCTCTGGTTGGGCACTGCAAGCCACACAGCCACTTGTGTCCCCTGTGTCCCTGGAGGCCGCAGCGCGTTTTGGGTTTTGGCGCGGACGGGCCCCTGTCGGCTTCCGTAGTCCATTTGCCCCCGGAGCCTGCCAGAACCCTGGCTCTAGGAGGCTGCGCAGGCGGCGCTGCCAACAGCCCCCAGGTGCTGGCTAGCCGCAGCGTTCGACCACGGGGGGAGCACACACACCTGCGGGTGTCCCCGGGCTGCACACATGGACTGCCCCGCGCCTCCCGGCTTGCAAATAGGCCCCCCGGGAAGCCTCGCCCGCCCTAGGGTCTTGTCGGGCGGCGCCGATGCACGGTGGGTGAGTGGGGAGGGCTGCTGCTGGCACACACCCACTCCTGAATCCCACTGGGGTACGGTCCAAGGGCGATGAGCTCGGAGCTCGGGCACGGGCTGTCCCCGCAGGGCCTCCCGAGGGTGGACCGATACCCCCGCCGGCCCCCCTAAAAGCCCGGGGGCCTAGCCCTCTTGCGTCCCCCAGCACCTGCCGGGTTCCCGCCACCACCCTTGGGCCGGGATGAGGTGCCACCTTGTGCGTGGAAGCCCCGCCCACAGGCAAGAAGCCCCCAAGGCCCGCGGGCGCGCCCGACCCTGCAGCCCCGCTGCAGCCCCAGGGAACGGGATGTCTGAGTGGGCAGCCCCCACTGCCCAAGCCTCCGCTGCCAGTTCCCCGAAGGGCTGGTGGCGGCTGCGCCTCAGCAGCCAGCCTCCCTCCCTCCCTCCCTGCCTCCCTCTGGTCGGGCACTGCAAGCCACACAGCCACTTGTGTCCCCTGTGTCCCTGGAGGCCGCAGCGCGTTTTGGGTTTTGGCGCGGACGGGCCCCTCTCGGCTTCCGTAGTGCATTTGCCCCCGGAGCCTGCCAGAGCCCTGGCTCTAGGAGGCTGCGCAGGCGGCGCTGCCAACAGCCCCCAGGTGCTGGCTAGCCGCAGCGGTCGACCACGGGGGGAGCACACACACCTGCGGGTGTCCCTGGGCCGCACACATGGACTGCCCCGCGCCTCCCGGCTTGCAAATAGGCCCCCGGGAAGCCTCGCCCGCCCTAGGGTCTTGTCGGGCGGGGCCGATGCACGGTGGGTGAGTGGGGAGGGCTGCTGCTGGCACACACCCACTCCTGAAGCCCACTGGGGTACGGTCCAAGGGCGATGAGCTCGGAGCTCGGGCACTGGCTGTCCCCGCAGGGCCTCCCGAGGGTGGACCGATACCCCCGCCAGCCCCCGTAAAGGCCCGGGGGCCTAGCCCTCTTGTATCCCCCAGCACCTGCCGGGTTCCCGCCACCACCCTTGGGCCAGGATGAGGTGCCACCTTGTGCGTGGAAGTCCCGCCCACAGGCAAGAAGCCCCCAAGGCCCGCGGGCGCGCCCGACCCTGCAGCCCCGCTGCAGCCCCAGGGAACGGGATGTCTGAGTGGGCAGCCCCCACTGCCCAAGACTCCGCTGCCAGTTCCCCGAAGGGCTGGTGGCGGCTGCGCCTCAGTAGCCAGCCTCCCTCCCTCCCTCCCTGCCTCCCTCTGGTTGGGCACTGCAAGCCACACAGCCACTTGTGTCCCCTGTGTCCCTGGAGGCCGCAGCGCGTTTTGGGTTTTGGCGCGGACGGGCCCCTCTCGGCTTCCGTAGTGCATTTGCCCCCGGAGCCTGCCAGACCCCTGGCTCTAGGAGGCTGCGCAGGCGGCGCTGCCAACAGCCCCCAGGTGCTGGCTAGCCGCAGCGTTCGACCACGGTGGGAGCACACACACCTGCGGGTGTCCCCGGGCCGCACACATGGACTGCCCCGCACCTCCCGGCTTGCAAATAGGGCCCCCGGGAAGCCTCGCCCGCCCTAGGGTCTTGTCGGGCGGGGCCGATGCACGGTGGGTGAGTGGGGAGGGCTGCTGCTGGCACACACCCACTCCTGAAGCCCACTGGGGTATGGTCCAAGGGCGATGAGCTCGGAGCTCGGGCACGGGCTGTCCCCGCAGGGCCTCCCGAGGGTGGACCGATACCCCCGCCGGCCCCCCTAAAGGCCCGGGGGCCTAGCCCTCTTGCGTCCCCCAGCACCTGCCGGGTTCCCGCCACCACCCTTGGGCCGGGATGAGGTGCCACCTTGTGCGTGGAAGCCCCGCCCACAGGCAAGAAGCCCCCAAGGCCCGTGGGCACGCCCGACCCTGCAGCCCCGCTGCAGCCACAGGGAACGGGATGTCTGAGTGGGCAGCCCCCACTGCCCAAGACTCCGCTGCCAGTTCCCCGAAGGGCTGGTGGCGGCTGCGCCTCAGCAGCCAGCCTCCCTCCTTCCCTCCCTGCCTCCCTCTGGTCGGGCACTGCAAGCCACACAGCCACTTGTGTCCCCTGTGTCCCTGGAGGCCGCAGCGCGTTTTGGGTTTTGGCGCGGACGGGCCCCTCTCGGCTTCCGTAGTCCATTTGCCCCCGGAGCCTGCCAGACCCCTGGCTCTAGGAGGCTGCGCAGGCGGCGCTGCCAACAGCCCCCAGGTGCTGGCTAGCCGCAGCGTTCGACCACGGGGGGAGCACACACACCTGCGGGTGTCCCCGGGCTGCACACATGGACTGCCCCGCGCCTCCCGGCTTGCAAATAGGCCCCCCGGGAAGCCTCGCCCGCCCTAGGGTCTTGTCGGGCGGCGCCGATGCACGGTGGGTGAGTGGGGAGGGCTGCTGCTGGCACATACCCACTCCTGAAGCCCACTGGGGTACGGTCCAAGGGCGATGAGCTCGGAGCTCGGGCACGGGCTGTCCCCGCAGGGCCTCCCGAGGGTGGACCGATACCCCCGCCGGCCCCCCTAAAAGCCCGGGGGCCTAGCCCTCTTGCGTCCCCCAGCACCTGCCGGGTTCCCGCCACCACCCTTGGGCCGGGATGAGGTGCCACCTTGTGCGTGGAAGCCCCGCCCACAGGCAAGAAGCCCCCAAGGCCCGCGGGCGCGCCCGACCCTGCAGCCCCGCTGCAGCCCCAGGGAACGGGATGTCTGAGTGGGCAGCCCCCACTGCCCAAGCCTCCGCTGCCAGTTCCCCGAAAGGCTGGTGGCGGCTGCGCCTCAGCAGCCAGCCTCCCTCCCTCCCTCCCTGCCTCCCTCTGGTCGGGGATTGCAAGCCACACAGCCACTTGTGTCCCCTGTGTCCCTGGAGGCCGCAGCGCGTTTTGGGTTTTGGCGCGGACGGGCCCCTCTCGGCTTCCGTAGTGCATTTGCCCCCGGAGCCTGCCAGACCCCTGGCTCTAGGAGGCTGCGCAGGCGGCACTGCCAACAGCCCCCAGGTGCTGGCTAGCCGCAGCGGCCGCCCACGGGGGGAGCACACACACCTGCGGGTGTCCCCGGGCCGCACACACGGACTGCCCCGCGCCTCCCCGGCTTGCAAATAGGGCCCCCGGGAAGCCTCGCCCGCCCTAGGGGCTTGTCGGGCGGGGCCGATGCACGGTGGGTGAGTGGGGAGGGCTGCTGCTGGCACACACCCACTCCTGAAGCCCACTGGGGTACGGTCCAAGGGCGATGAGCTCGGAGCTCGGGCACGGGCTGTCCCCGCAGGGCCTCCCGAGTGTGGACCGATACCCCCGCCGGCCCCCCTCAAGGCCCGGGGGCCTAGCCCTCTTGCGTCCCCCAGCACCTGCCGGGTTCCCGCCACCACCCTTGGGCTGGGATGAGGTGCCACTTTGTGCGTGGAAGCCCCGCCCACAGGCAAGAAGCCCCCAAGGCCCGCGGGCGCGCCCGATCCTTGAGCCCCGCTGCAGCCCCAGGGAACGGGATGTCTGAGTGGGCAGCCCCAACTGCCCAAGCCTCCGCTGCCAGTTCCCCGAAGGGCTGGTGGCAGCTGCGCCTCAGCAGCCAGCCTCCCTCCCTCCCTCCCTGCCTCCCTCTGGTCGGGCACTGCAAGCCACACAGCCACTTGTGTCCCCTGTGTCCCTGGAGGCCGCAGCGCGTTTTCGGTTTTGGCGCGGACGGGCCCCTCTCGGCTTCCGTAGTCCATTTGCCCCCGGAGCCTGCCAGAAACCTGGCTCTAGGAGGCTGCGCAGGCGGCACGGCCAACAGCCCCCAGGTGCTGGCTAGCCGCAGCCGCCAGCCACGGGGGGAGCACACACACCTGCGGGTGTCCCCGGGCCGCACACACGGACTGCCCCGCGCCTCCCCGGCTTGCAAATAGGGCCCCCGGGAAGCCTCGCCCGCCCTAGGGGCTTGTCGGGCGGGGCCGATGCACGGTGGGTGAGTGGGGAGGGCTGCTGCTGGCACACACCCACTCCTGAAGCCAACTGGGGTACGGTCCAAGGGCGATGAGCTCGGAGCTCGGGCACGGGCTGTCCCCGCAGGGCCTCCCTAGGGTGGACCGATACCCCCGCCGGCCCCCCTAAAGGCCCGGGGGCCTAGCCCTCTTGCGTCCCCCAGCACCTGCCGGGTTCCCGCCACCACCCTTGGGCCGGGATGAGGTGCCACCTTGTGCGTGGAAGCCCCGCCCACAGGCAAGAAGCCCCCAAGGCCCGCGGGCGCGCCCGACCCTGCAGCCCCGCTGCAGCCACAGGGAACGGGATGTCTGAGTGGGCAGACCCCACTGCCCAAGCCTCCGCTGCCAGTTCCCCGAAGGGCTGGTGGCGGCTGTGCCTCAGCAGCCAGCCTCCCTCCCTCCCTCCCTGCCTCCCTCTGGTCGGGCACTGCAAGCCACACAGCCACTTGTGTCCCCTGTGTCCCTGGAGGCCGCAGCGCGTTTTGGGTTTTGGCGCGGACGGGCCCCTCTCGGCTTCCGTAGTCCATTTGCCCCCGGAGCCTGCCAGACCCCTGGCTCTAGAAGGCTGCGCAGGCGGCGCTGCCAACAGCCCCCAGGTGCTGGCTAGCCGCAGCGGCCGGCCACGGGGGAGCACACACACCTGCGGGTGTCCCCGGGCCGCACACACGGACTGCCCCGCGCCTCCCCGGCTTGCAAATAGGGTCCCCGGGAAGCCTCGCCCGCCCTAGGGGCTTGTCGGGCGGGGCCGATGCACGGTGGGTGAGTGGGGAGGGCTGCTGCTGGCACACACCCACTCCTGAAGCCCACTGGGGTACGGTCCAAGGGCGATGAGCTCGGAGCTCGGGCACGGGCTGTCCCCGCAGGGCCTCCCGAGGGTGGACCGATACCCCCGCCGGCCCCCCTAAAGGCCCGGGGGCCTAGCCCTCTTGCGTCCCCCAGCACCTGCCGGGTTCCCGCCACCACCCTTGGGCCGGGATTAGGTGCCACCTTGTGCGTGGAAGCCCCGCCCACAGGCAAGAAGCCCCCAAGGCCCACGGGCGCGCCCGACCCTGCAGCCCCGCTGCAGCCCCAGGGAACGGGATGTCTGAGTGGGCAGCCCCCACTGCCCAAGCCTCCGCTGCCAGTTCCCCGAAGGGCTGGTGGCGGCTGCGCCTCAGCAGCCAGCCTCCCTCCCTCCCTCCCTGCCTCCCTCTGGTCGGGCACTGCAAGCCACACAGCCACTTGTGTCCCCTGTGTCCCTGGAGGCCGCAGCGCGTTTTCGGTTTTGGCGCGGACGGGCCCTTCTCGGCTTCCGTAGTGCATTTGCCCCCGGAGCCTGCCAGACCCCTGGCTCTAGGAGGCTGCGCAGGTGGCGCTGCCAACAGCCCCCAGGTGCTGGCTAGCCGCAGCGGCCGGCCACGGGGGGAGCACACACACCTGCGGGTGTCCCCGGGCCGCACACACGGACTGCCCCGCGCCTCCCCGGCTTGCAAATAGGGCCCCCGGGAAGCCTCGCCCGCCCTAGGGGCTTGTCGGGCGGGGCCGATGCACGGTGGGTGAGTGGGGAGGGCTGCTGCTGGCACACACCCACTCCTGAAGCCCACTGGGGTACGGTCCAAGGGCGATGAGCTCGGAGCTCGGGCACGGGCTGTCCCCGCAGGGCCTCCCGAGGGTGGACCGATACCCCCGCCGGCCCCCCTAAAGGCCCGGGGGCCTAGCCCTCTTGCGTCCCCCAGCACCTGCCGGGTTCCCGCCACCACCCTTGGGCCGGGATGAGGTGCCACCTTGTGCGTGGAAGCCCCGCCCACAGGCAAGAAGCCCCCAAGGCCCGCGGGCGCGCCCGACCCTGCAGCCCCGCTGCAGCCACAGGGAACGGGATGTCTGAGTGGGCAGCCCCCACTGCCCAAGCCTCCGCTGCCAGTTCCCCGAAGGGCTGGTGGCAGCTGCGCCTCAGCAGCCAGCCTCCCTCCGTCCCTCCCTGCCTCCCTCTGGTCGGGCACTGCAAGCCACACAGCCACTTGTGTCCCCTGTGTCCCTGGAGGGCGCAGCGCGTTTTGGGTTTTGGCGCGGACGGGCCCCTCTCGGCTTCCGTAGTCCATTTTCCCCGGAGCCTGCCAGAACCCTGGCTCTAGGAGGCTGCGCAGGAGGCGCTGCCAACAGCCCCCAGGTGCTGGCTAGCCGCAGCCGCCAGCCACGGGGGGAGCACACACACCTGCGGGTGTCCCCGGGCCGCACACACGGACTGCCCCGCGCCTCCCCGGCTTGCAAATAGGGCCCCCGGGAAGCCTCGCCCGCCCTAGGGGCTTGTCGGGCGGGGCCGATGCACGGTGGGTGAGTGGGGAGGGCTGCTGCTGGCACACACCCACTCCTGAAGCCCACTGGGGTACGGTCCAAGGGCGATGAGCTCGGAGCTCGGGCACGGGCTGTCACCGCAGGGCCTCCCGAGGGTGGAACGATACCCCCGCCGGCCCCACACAAGGCCCGGGGGCCTAGCCCTCTTGCGTCCCCCAGCACCTGCCGGGTTCCCGCCACCACCCTTGGGCCGGGATGAGGTGCCACCTTGTGCGTGGAAGCCCCGCCCACAGGCAAGAAGCCCCCAAGGCCCGCGGGCGCGCCCGACCCTGCAGCCCCGCTGCAGCCACAGGGAACGGGATGTCTGAGTGGGCAGACCCCACTGCCCAAGCCTCCGCTGCCAGTTCCCCGAAGGGCTGGTGGTGGCTGTGCCTCAGCAGCCAGCCTCCCTCCCTCCCTCCCTGCCTCCCTCTGGTCGGGCACTGCAAGCCACACAGCCACTTGTGTCCCCTGTGTCCCTGGAGGCCGCAGCGCGTTTTGGGTTTTGGCGCGGACGGGCCCCTCTCGGCTTCCGTAGTCCATTTGCCCCCGGAGCCTGCCAGACCCCTGGCTCTAGAAGGCTGCGCAGGTGGCGCTGCCAACAGCCCCCAGGTGCTGGCTAGCCCCAGCGGCCGGCCACGGGGGAGCACACACACCTGCGGGTGTCCCCGGGCCGCACACACGGACTGCCCCGCGCCTCCCCGGCTTGCAAATAGGGCCCCGGGAAGCCTCGCCCGCCCTAGGGGCTTGTCGGGCGGGGCCGATGCACGGTGGGTGAGTGGGGAGGGCTGCTGCTGGCACACACCCACTCCTGAAGCCCACTGGGGTACGGTCCAAGGGCGATGAGCTCGGAGCTCGGGCATGGGCTGTCCCCGCAGGGCATCCCGAGGGTGGACCGATACCCCCGCCGGCCCCCCTCAAGGCCCGGGGGCCTAGCCCTCTTGCGTCCCCCAGCACCTGCTGGGTTCCCGCCACCACCCTTGGGCCGGGATGAGGTGCCACCTTGTGCGTGGAAGCCCCGCCCACAGGCAAGAAGCCCCCAAGGCCCGCGGGCGCGCCCGACCCTGCAGCCCCGCTGCAGCCACAGGGAACGGGATGTCTGAGTGGGCAGCCCCCACTGCCCAAGCCTCCGCTGCCAGTTCCCCGAAGGGCTGGTGGCGGCTGCGCCTCAGCAGCCAGCCTCCCTCCCTCCCTTCCTGCCTGCCTCCCTCCGGTCGGGCACTGCAAGCCACACAGCCACTTGTGTCCCCTGTGTCCCTGGAGGCCGCAGCGCGTTTTCGGTTTTGGCGCGGAGGGGCCCCTCTCGGTTTCCGTAGTCCATTTGCCCCCGGAGCCTGCCAGAAACCTGGCTCTAGAAGGCTGCGCAGGCGGCACTGCCAACAGCCCCCAGGTGCTGGCCTGCCGCAGCCGCCAGCCACGGGGGGAGCACACACACCTGCGGGTGTCCCCGGGCCGCACACACGGACTGCCCCGCGCCTCCCCGGCTTGCAAATAGGGCCCCCGGGAAGCCTCGCCCGCCCTAGGGGCTTGTCGGGCGGGGCCGATGCACGGTGGGTGAGTGGGGAGGGCTGCTGCTGGCACACACCCACTCCTGAAGCCCACTGGGGTACGGTCCAAGGGCGATGAGCTCGGAGCTCGGGCACGGGCTGTCCCCGCAGGGCCTCCCGAGGGTGGACCGATACCCCCGCCGGCCCCCCTAAAGGCCCGGGGGCCTAGCCCTCTTGCGTCCCCCAGCACCAGCCGGGTTCCCGCCACCACCCTTGGGCCGGGATGAGGTGCCACCTTGTGCGTGGAAGCCCCGCCCACAGGCAAGAAGCCCCCAAGGCCCGCGGGCGCGCCCGACCCTGCAGCCCCGCTGCAGCCCCAGGGAACGGGATGTCTGAGTGGGCAGCCCCCACTGCCCAAGCCTCTGCTGCAGTTCCCCGAAGGGCTGGTGGCGGCTGTGCCTCAGCAGCCAGCCTCCCTCCCTCCCTCCCTGCTTCCCTCTGGTCGGGCACTGCAAGCCACAAAGCCACTTGTGTCCCCTGTGTCCCTGGAGGCCGCAGCGCGTTTTCGGTTTTGGCGTGGACGGGCCCCTCTCGACTTCCGTAGTCCATTTGCCCCCGGAGCCTGCCAGAAACCTGGCTCTAGGAGGCTGCGCAGGCGGCACTGCCAACAGCCCCCAGGTGCTGGCTAGCCGCAGCCGCCAGCCACGGGGGGAGCACACACACCTGCGGGTGTCCCCGGGCCGCACACACGGACTGCCCCGCGCCTCCCCGGCTTGCAAATAGGGCCCCCCGGGAAGCCTCGCCCGCCCTAGGGGCTTGTCGGGCGGGGCCGATGCACGGTGGGTGAGTGGGGAGGGCTGCTGCTGGCACACACCCACTCCTGAAGCCCACTGGGGTACGGTCCAAGGGCGATGAGCTCGGAGCTCGGGCACGGGCTGTCCCCGCAGGGCCTCCCGAGGGTGGACCGATACCCCCGCCGGCCCCACTCAAGGCCCGGGGGCCTAGCCCTCTTGCGTCCCCCAGCACCTGCCGGGTTCCCGCCACCACCCTTGGGCCGGGATGAGGTGCCACCTTGTGCGTGGAAGCCCCGCCCACAGGCAAGAAGCCCCCAAGGCCCGCGGGCGCGCCCGAACCTGCAGCCCCGCTGCAGCCCCAGGAAACGGGATGTCTGAGTGGGCAGCCCCCACTGCCCAAGCCTCCGCTGCCAGTTCCCCGAAGGGCTGGTGGCGGCTGCGCCTCAGCAGCCAGCCTCCCTCCCTCCCTCCCTGCCTCCCTCTGGTCGGGCACTGCAAGCCACACAGCCACTTGTGTCCCCTGTGTCCCTGGAGGCCGCAGCGCGTTTTGGGTTTTGGCGCGGACGGGCCCCTCTCGGCTTCCGTAGTGCATTTGCCCCCGGAGCCTGCCAGACCCCTGGCTCTAGGAGGCTGCGCAGGCGGCGCTGCCAACAGCCCCCAGGTGCTGGCTAGCCGCAGCGGCCGGCCACGGGGGGAGCACACACACCTGCGGGTGTCCCCGGGCCGCACACACGGACTGCCCTGCGCCTCCCCGGCTTGCAAATAGGGACCCCGGGAAGCCTCGCCCGCCCTAGGGGCTTGTCGGGCAGGGCAGATGCACGGTGGGTGAGTGGGGAGGGCTGCTGCTGGCACACACCCACTCCTGAAGCCCACTGGGGTACGGTCCAAGGGCGATGAGCTCGGAGCTCGGGCACGGGCTGTCCCCGCAGGGCCTCCCGAGGGTGGACCAATACCCCCGCCGGCCCCCCTAAAGGCCCGGGGGGCCTAGCCCTCTTGCGTCCCCCAGCACCTGCCGGGTTCCCGCCACCACCCTTGGGCCGGGATGAGGTGCCACCTTGTGCGTGGAAGCCCCGCCCACAGGCAAGAAGCCCCCAAGGCCCGCGGGCGCGCCCGACCCTGCAGCCCCGCTGCAGCCCCAGGGAACGGGATGTCTGAGTGGGCAGCTCCCACTGCCCAAGCCTCCGCTGCCAGTTCCCCGAAGGGCTGGTGGCGGCTGCGCCTCAGCAGCCAGCCTCCCTCCCTCCCTCCCTGCCTCCCTCTGGTCGGGCACTGCAAGCCACACAGCCACTTGTGTCCCCTGTGTCCCTGGAGGCCGCAGCGCATTTTGGGTTTTGGCGCGGACGGGCCCCTCTCGGCTTCCGTAGTGCATTTGTCTCCGGAGCCTGCCAGACCCCTGGCTCTAGGAGGCTGCGCAGGCGGCGCTGCCAACAGCCCCCAGGTGCTGGCTAGCCGCAGCGGCCGGCCACGGGGGGAGCACACACACCTGCCAGTGTCCCGGGCCGCACACACGGACTGCCCCGCGCCTCCTCGGCTTGCAAATAGGGCCCCCGGGAAGCCTCGCCCGCCCTAGGGGCTTGTCGGGCGGGGCCGATGCACGGTGGGTGAGTGGGGAGGGCTGCTGCTGGCACACACCCACTCCTGAAGCCCACTGGGGTACGGTCCAAGGGCGATGAGCTCGGAGCTCGGGCACGGGCTGTCACCGCAGGGCCTCCCGAGGGTGGACCGATACCCCCGCCGGCCCCCCTCAAGGCCCGGGGGCCTAGCCCTCTTGCGTCCCCCAGCACCTGCCGGGTTCCCGCCACCACCCTTGGGCCGGGATGAGGTGCCACCTTGTGCGTGGAAGCCCCGCCCACAGGCAAGAAGCCCCCAAGGCCCGCGGGCGCGCCCGACCCTGCAGCCCCGCTGCAGCCCCAGGGAACGGGATGTCTGAGTGGGCAGCCCCCACTGCCCAAGCCTCCGCTGCCAGTTCCCCGAAGGGCTGGTGGCGGCTGCGCCTCAGCAGCCAGCCTCCCTCCCTCCCTCCCTGCCTCCCTCTGGTCGGGCACTGCAAGCCACACAGCCACTTGTGTCCCCTGTGTCCCTGGATGCCGCAGCGCGTTTTGGGTTTTGGCGCGCACGGGCCCCTGTCGGCTTCCGTAGTGCATTTGCTCCCGGAGCCTGCCAGACCCCTGGCTATAGGAGGCTGCCCAGGCGGCGCTGCCAACAGCCCCCAGGTGCTGGCTAGCCGCAGCGGTCGACCACGGGGGGAGCACACACACCTGCGGGTGTCCCTGGGCCGCACACATGGACTTCCCCGCGCCTCCCGGCTTGCAAATAGGCCCCCCGGGAAGCCCCGCCCGCCCTAGGGGCTTGTCGGGCGGGGCCGATGCACGGTGGGTGAGTGGGGAGGGCTGCTGCTGGCACACACCCACTCCTGAAGCCCACTGGGGTACGGTCCAAGGGCGATGAGCTCGGAGCTCGGGCACGGGCTGTCCCCGCAGGGTGGACCGATACCCCCGCCGGCCCCCCTAAAGGCCCGGGGGCCTAGCCCTCTTGCGTCCCCCAGCACCTGCCGGGTTCCCGCCACCACCCTTGGGCCGGGATGAGGTGCCACCTTGTGCGTGGAAGCCCTGCCCACAGGCAAGAAGCCCCCAAGGCCCGCGGGCGCGCCCGACCCTGCAGCCCCGCTGCAGCCACAGGGAACGGGATGTCTGAGTGGGCAGCCCCCACTGCCCAAGCCTCCGCTGCCAGTTCCCCGAAGGGCTGGTGGCGGCTGCGCCTCAGCAGCCAGCCTCCCTCCCTCCCTCCCTGCCTCCCTCTGGTCGGGCACTGCAAGCCACACAGCCACTTGTGTCCCCTGTGTCCCTGGAGGCCGCAGCGCATTTTGGGTTTTGGCGCGGACGGGCCCCTGTCGGCTTCCGTAGTCCATTTGCCCCCGGAGCCTGCCAGACCCCTGGCTCTAGGAGGCTGCGCAGGCGGTGCTGCCAACAGCCCCCAGGTGCTGGCTAGCCGCAGCGGTCGACCACGGGGGGAGCACACACACCTGCGGGTGTCCCTGGGCCGCACACATGGACTGCCCCGCGCCTCATGGCTTGCAAATAGGGCCCCCGGGAATCCTCGCCCGCCCTAGGGGCTTGTCGGGCGGGGCCGATGCACGGTGGGTGAGTGGGGAGGGCTGCTGCTGGCACACACCCACTCCTGAAGCCCACTGGGGTACGGTCCAAGGGCGATGAGCTCGGAGCTCGGGCACGGGCTGTCCCCGCAGGGCCTCCCGAGGGTGGACCAATACCCCCGCCGGCCCCCCTAAAGGCCCGGGGGCCTAGCCCTCTTGCGTCCCCCAGCACCTGCCGGGTTCCCGCCACCACCCTTGGGCCGGGATGAGGTGCCACCTTGTGCGTGGAAGCCCCGCCCACAGGCAAGAAGCCCCCAAGGCCCGCGGGCGCGCCCAACCCTGCAGCCCCGCTGCAGCCACAAGGAACGGGATGTCTGAGTGGGCAGCCCCCACTGCCCAAGCCTCCGCTGCCAGTTCCCCGAAGGGCTGGTGGCGGCTGCGCCTCAGCAGCCAGCCAACCTCCCTCCCTCCCTGCCTCCCTCTGCTCGGGCACTGCAAGCCACACAGCCACTTGTGTCCCCTGTGTCCCTGGAGGCCGCAGCGCGTTTTGGGTTTTGGCGCGGACGGGCCCCTCTCGGCTTCCGTAGTCCATTTGCCCCCGGAGCCTGCCACACCCCCGGCTCTAGGAGGCTGCCGAGCGGCGCTGCCAACAGTCCCCAGGTGCTGGCTAGCCACAGCGGCCGGCCAAGGGGGGAGCACACACACCTGCGGGTGTCCCCAGGCCGCACACATGGACTGCCCCCTCCTCCATGGGTTGAAAATAGGCCCCCCGGGAAGCCCCGCCCGCCCTAGGGGCTTGTCGAGCGGGGCCGATGCACGGTGGGTGAGTGGGGAGGGCTGCTGCTGGCACACACCCACTCCTGAAGCCCACTGGGGTACGGTCCAAGGGCGAGGAGCTCGGAGCTCGCTCACGGGCTGTCCCAGCAGGGCCTCCCGGGAGGGTGGAGCGATAACGCCCGCGGGCCCTCCAGTGTTGCCTTTAGGCCCGGGGGGCCTAGCCCTCTTGCGTCCCCCAGCGCCTGCAGGGTTCCCGCCACCACCCTTGGGCCGGGATGTGGTGCCACCTTGTGCGTGGAAGCCCCGCCCACAGGCAAGAAGCCCCCAAGGCCCGCAGGCGCGCCCGACCCTGCAGCCCCGCTGCAGCCACAGGGAACGGGATGTCTGAGTGGGCAGCCCCCACTGCCCAAGACTCCGCTGCCAGTTCCCCGAAGGGCTGGTGGCGGCTGCGCCTCAGCAGCCAGCCAACCTCCCTCCCTCTGGTCGGGCACTGCAAGTCACATACCCACTGTGTCCCCTGTGTCCCTGGAGGCCGCAGCGCGTTTTGGGTTTTTGCGCGGACGGGCCCCTGTCGGCTTCCGTAGTGCATTTGCCCCGGAGCCTGCCAGACCCCTGGCTCTAGGAGGCTGCACAGGCGGCGCTGCCAACAGCCCCCAGGTGCTGGCTAGCCGCAGCGGTCGACCACGGGGGGAGCACACACACCTGCGGGTGTCCCTGGGCCGCACACATGGACTGCCCCGCGCTTCCCGGCTTGCAAATAGGCCCCCCGGGAAGCCTCGCCCGCCCTAGGGGCTTGTCGGGCGGGGCCGATGCACGGTGGGTGAGTGGGGAGGGCTGCTGCTGGCACACAGCCACTCCTGAAGCCCACTGGGGTACGGTCCAAGGGCGATGAGCTCGGAGCTCGGGCACGGGCTGTCCCCGCAGGGCCTCCCGAGGGTGGACCGATACCCCCGCCGGCCCCCCTAAAGGCCCGGGGGCCTAGCCCTCTTGCGTCCCCCAGCACCTGCCGGGTTCCCGCCACCACCCTTGGGCCGGGATGAGGTGCCACCTTGTGCGTGGAAGCCCCGCCCACAGGCAAGAAGCCCCCAAGGCCCGCGGGCGCGCCCGACCCTGCAGCCCCGCTGCAGCCACAGGGAACGGGATGTCTGAGTGGGCAGCCCCCACTGCCCAAGCCTCCGCTGCCAGTTCCCCGAAGGGCTGGTGGCGGCTGCGCCTCAGCAGCCAGCCTCCCTCCCTCCCTCCCTGCCTCCCTCTGGTCGGGCACTGCAAGCCACACAGCCACTTGTGTCCCCTGTGTCCCTGGAGGCCGCAGCGCGTTTTGGGTTTTGGCGCGGACGGGCCCCTCTCGGCTTCCGTAGTCCATTTGCCCCCGGAGCCTGCCACACCCCCGGCTCTAGGAGGCTGCGCAGGCGGCGCTGCCAACAGCCCCCAGGTGCTGGCTAGCCACAGCGGCCGGCCAAGGGGGGAGCACACACACCTGCGGGTGTCCCCAGGCCGCACACATGGACTGCCCCGCTCCTCCATGGGTTGAAAATAGGCCCCCCGGGAAGCCCCGCCCGCCCTAGGGGCTTGTCGGGCGGGGCCGATGCACGGTGGGTGAGTGGGGAGGGCTGCTGCTGGCACACACCCACTCCTGAAGCCCATTGGGGTACGGTCCAAGGGCGAGGAGCTCGGAGCTCGCTCACGGGCTGTCCCAGCAGGGCCTCCCGGGAGGGTGGACCGATAACGCCCGCGGGCCCTCCAGTGTTGCCTTTAGGCCCGGGGGGCCTAGCCCTCTTGCGTCCCCCAGCGCCTGCTGGGTTCCCGCCACCACCCTTGGGCCGGGATGAGGTGCCACCTTGTGCGTGGAAGCCCCGCCCACAGGCAAGAAGCCCCCAAGGCCCGCAGGCGCGCCCGACCCTGCAGCCCCGCTGCAGCCACAGGGAACGGGATGTCAGAGTGGGCAGCCCCCACTGCCCAAGCCTCCGCTGCCAGTTCCCCGAAGGGCTGGTGGCGGCTGCGCCTCAGCAGCCAGCCAACCTCCCTCCCTCTGGTCGGGCACTGCAAGTCACATACCCACTGTGTCCCCTGTGTCCCTGGCGGCCGCAGCGCGTTTTGGTTTTTGCGCGGACGGGTCCCTGTCGGCTTCTGTAGTCCATTTGCCCCCGGAGCCTGCCAGACCCCTGGCTCTAGGAGGCTGCCCAGGCGGCGCTGCCAACAGCCCCCAGGTGCTGGCTAGCCGCAGCGGCCGGCCACGGGGGGAGCACACACACCTGCGGGTGTCCCCGGCCGCACACACGGACTGCCCCGCGCCTCCCCGGGTTGCAAATAGGCCCCCCGGGAAGCCCCACCCACCCTAGGGGCTTGTCGGGCGGGGCCGATGCACGGTGGGTGAGTGGGGAGGGCTGCTGCTGGCACACACCCACTCCTGAAGCCCACTGGGGTACGGTCCAAGGGCGATGAGCTCGGAGCTCGCTCACGGGCTGTCCCAGCAGGGCCTCCTGGGAGGGTGGACCGATAACGCCCGCGGGCCCTCCAGTGTCGCCTAAAGGCCTGGGGGGCCTAGCCCACTTGCGTCCCCCAGCGCCTGCTGGGTTCCCGTCACCACCCTTGGGCCGGGATGAGGTGCCACCTTGTGCGTGGAAGCCCCGCCCACAGGCAAGAAGCCCCCAAGGCCCGCAGGCGCGCCCGACCCTGCAGCCCCGCTGCAGCCCCAGGGAACGGGATGTCTCAGTGGGCAGCCCCCACTGCCCAAGCCTCCGCTGCTAGTTCCCCGAAGGGCTGGTGGCGGCTGCGCCTCAGCAGCCAGCCTCCCTCCCTCCCTCCCTCCTTCCCTGCCTCCCTCTGGTCGGGCACTGCAAGTCACATACCCACTGTGTCCCCTGTGTCCCTGGAGGCCGCAGCGCGTTTTGGGTTTTTGCGCGGACGGGCCCCTGTCGGCTTCCGTAGTGCATTTGCCCCGGAGCCTGCCAGACCCCGGGCTCTAAGAGGCTGCCCAGGTGGCGCTGCCAACAGCCCCCAGGTGCTGGCTAGCCGCAGCGGCCGGCCACGGGGGGAGCACACACACCTGCGGGTGTCCCCGGGGCCGCACACACGGACTGCCCCGCGCCTCTCCGGGTTGCAAATGAGCCCTCCGGGAATCCTACCTCCCCCTAGGGATTTTTCTGGCAAGGCTGACCCAGAATGGGTGGGTGGGGAGGGGTGCTGCTGGCACACACCCATTCCTGAAGCCCACTGGGGCAGTCCAAAGGCGATGAGCTCAGAGCTCGGTCAGTGCTGTCCCAGCAGGGCTTCCTGAGGGTGGAAAGACTCGCCCGCGGGCAATCAGGTGTTGCCTGTAGGCCCCGGGGGCGGGCCCTGCCTAGTCCCCGAGAGCCTCCTGGGTTCCTGCCACCACCCTTGAGCCGGGATGAGGTGCCACCTTGTGCGTAGAAGCCCTGCACACAGGCAAGAAGCCCCCAGGCCCGCGGGCGCGCCCGACCCTGGAGCCCCCTGGCCGGCTGCAGCCACAGGGAACCGGGGTTCTGAGTTGGCAGGCCCCATTCCCGAAGCATCCACGGGCAGTTCCCCGAAGGGCTGACACCTGCTGCGCCTCAGCAGCCAGACAACCTCCCTCCCTCTGGTCGGGCACTGCAAGCCACACAGCCACTTGTGTCCCCTGTGTCCCTGGAGGCCGCAGCGCGTTTTGGGTTTTGACGCGGACGGGCCCTCCTCAGCTTCCATCTTCTACTGCTATCCCAGGCCATAGCTGAGAGCTGGATTGGAAGAGGAACAGCCAGGACTAGAATTAGTGCCCATATGGGATACTGGCACTTCAGGCCAGGGCTTTAACCTGCTGTAGCACGGCGCCAGCTCCTCGATTCTTCTGTAAGTTTCCACTAGAACCATGTAAATCATCTTGAACTATGACAATAAAAAAAATTGAAGCCAATGTGCATTCAGCTCAGATGGCTTTAAATCTTGCAGCCATGATCAGTTTGTCCTGATTCTGAATTATATTTCTTTATGGTTTTCCAACCTAACTAAATCTTATAAACATCTTAAAATACAATGTAGGCCGGAACCGCAGCTCACTAGGGTAATCCTCTGCCTGCGGTGCTGGTACCCTGGGTTCTAGTCCCGGTTGGGGTGCCAGATTCTGTCCCGCTTGCTCCTCTTTCAGTCCTGCTCTCTGCTGTGGCCTGGGAAGGCAGTGGAGGATGGCCCAAGTCCTTGGGCCCCACACATGTATGGGAGACCAGCAGGAAGTATCTGGCTCCTGGTTTCAGATTGGCACAGCGTGCTAGCCGTAGCGACCATTTGGGGGGTAAACCAATGGAAGAAAAACCTTTCTCTCTCTCTCTCTGCCTGTTTCTAACTCTGCCTGTCAAACATAAATACAATGTGAAAGAAGCTGAGGAATAAACAACTTACTGGCAACATATTCTTTTTTGTTGGTCTTGGGTACATGAAGATTTCTCCAGGATCTTATCTGCAAGAGAAATTATTCAGAGAATGTGGTGAGACAAATAGTCTAGATTCTCCCTAGATTCCATTGTGCTAGCAAGATCATGAAGGAAAGGCATAGAGACAAATGGGCATATTAGCTGGGCAACAGAAATAAAGTACCCGCCCTATGGGGGAATATAGGCTTTACACATGGGAAGAGCAGCAAGGTCCTGAAAGAGCACACACAACTCTACCAATCCCTCAGGTTAAACAGAAACTATTGTTAGGCTAATTAAAATATTCATTTGTTACCAATTCTGTAAAAAAAAAATAATCAGTGCCAGGGCCATCACTGTGGGGTAGTGGGTAAAGCTTCCTGCTGCAGTGTGGGCGTCTCACATGGACACCAAATTGAGTCCTACCTGCTCCACTTCTGAGCTAGCTCTCTGCTATGGACTGGGAAAGCAGTGGATGAAAACCCAAGTCCTGGGACCAGCACTGTGGCACACTGGGTTAGTCTTCCACCTGCAGGACTGGCATCCCACATGGGCACTGGTTCTAGTCCCAGTTGCTTCTCTTCCAGTACAGCTCTCTGCTGTGGCCCGGGAGGGCAGTGGAGAATGGCCCCGGTGCTTGGGCTCCTGCACCCATGTGGGAGACCAGAAAGGGTCACCTGGCTCCTGTCTTCAGGTTGGCGCAGCTCCAGCTATGGTGGCCATTTGCAGGGTGAACCAATGGAAGGAAGACCTTTCTCTTTGTCTCTCTCTCTCACGGTCTATAACCCTTCTGTGGTGACTGTTCCTCGCCACTGCCGGAGAATTAGGCAGGCTGCCCACAGCTTGCCTTAACCGAGGAGGGGAAAGTGCGCCACCTGCCACTCAGCCTTCCCCAAACCCAGGGGACAATCAGGCGCGGTGTGGAGCCCAGTCGAAGCAGGGTCTCACTTTATTGTAAAAGAGAGGTTGTATAGGCTGGCGCCGTGGCTTAACAGGCTAATCCTCTGCCTTGCGGCGCCGGCACACCGGCTTCTATTCCCGGTTGCCCCTCTTCCAGGCCAGCTCTCTGCTATGGCCCGGGAAGGCAGTGGAGGATGGCCCAAGTCCTTGGGCCCTGCACCCACATGGGAGACCAGGAGAAGCACCTGGCTCCTGGCTTCGGATCAGAGAGATGTGCTGGCCGCAGTGGCCACTGGAGGGTGAACCAACGGCAAAAAGGAAGACCTTTCTTTCTCTCTCTCTCTCTCACTACCCACTCTGCCTGTCAAAAAAAAGAGAGGTGGTGTATATAGCTGAGGTACAGGTTGGATGGTACAGAGTGGATGAGGGCATGTGGGCAAGGGGTGGGGTGTTGTGATGCAAAAGGGCCTTAGCAACTCCTATTGTACCACCTTAATGATCCTTAGGGAGAAGCACCCTGGGGCTGGGGTGTTTGCTACCAGGGAATTGAAACTTAAAGACAGGTTTTCAAATTTGAGGCAGGCTCAGGAAGTTCCTCTAGGCCTTTCCGGATTCAGCTTCCCCCACACCCTACCTGTCAAATGAGGGGAGGGGAGGGGAGGGGAGAGGAGGAGAGGGGAGAGAAGACCCAAGTCCTTGGGTCCCTTGCACCAACATGGGAGATTTGGAAAAAATCTCCAGGCTCCTGGCTTCAGATTGGCCCAGCCTCAGCCAATGAGGCCATTTGGGGAGTGATCAGCAGATGTAAAACCATCTCTCTTTCTGCCTCTGCCTCTCTGTAACAGCCTTTGAAATAAATAAATAAATAAACCATAAAAAAAGTCACTGCCTAAATAATTTATACTATTCATCAGGATTGTCCAATATTTAATTAGCAGTACACCAAAAAGAAACCTGTTTTCATTAGTATCTATATTACACAGAAAATTACTCAGGCAATACTAACTGTTTTCCTTGCAGCATCTCTCGTTTTTATGTATCTAAAATTCCATTAAAGTATACAGCTTAAAGTTAGTTTTTGGCCACAATTATATGTATAGGAAAAATCGACATAATATATCTATTACAGCTTTCTTTAACTGTTCAATGACACTCCTCTCTGTATACAAACCTTGATAGAATTCTTCTCCACAGGGACCCCTGACATTTTCCAGCTCACTTTTGTTCTAGCCCATGAGACAACAGTCAATAGGATACCAACATAATTTGAAAAGTATTTTGCCTTTGGGAGTTTGCCTTCTTGTACAGTAATCATGTGGAGCAGCCTGAGACTTGCCTGTTGGACACATGGGGCCTAGGTCACAGGCTGCACAAACCAGACATTGGAAGCGTAGGCATCATGATACACTAGGTTAAGCTACTTCTCTGGACATACCACATTTATATCAGAGTGCTTGGTGTGTCTCCTGACTATTTCAGACCTCCAAACCAACTTACTTCAAGTATTTTTTTAAGTTATTTTTTAAAGTTTTAGTTATTTATTTGAAATGCATAGTTACAGAGACACAGAGACAGAGAGAGAGGTCTTCCATTTGCTGGTTCACTCCCCAGGTGGCTGCAATGGCTAGAGCTACACTGATCCAAAACCAGGAGCCAGGGGCTTCTTCCAGGTCTCCCTCCCACACAGACACAAGGGCCCAAGGCCATGGGCCATCTTCTACTTTCTCAGGCCATAACAGAGAGCTGGATTGGAAGCGGGCAGCCAGAACTCAATCTGATGCCCATATGGATTGCTGGCAATGCAGGTGGTGACTTTACTCATGACACCAACAGCACCGGCACCACAAGTGTTCTTTTGAGTCAACAGGTCATGGTGCAAAAACTTGGATTTTTGCCATCTGCATGGAAACCCACATGGAGTCCCTGCATCCTGGCTTTCATAGATAGCACCCTGGCTGCTGTGGGCTTTTGCAGAGTGATCAGGCAGCCTTGGATGGCAGTGTTCATATTTTTAAATATTTCACTTTTCTAGATTTTTGAGTCCATATTCTGAGTCCTATTGCTTCTTTATTACCAAGAATTCCAAGACCTAACTCAGCATGGGTGCTATGGATAGCATAATGTGAGAGTTAAGATGAGGTGAGAGAACTCCCAGCATTGTATCTAGTTAGCATACCTTAGAAATAGTGGCAGTCTGTAGAAGTTACAAATCTACCTACCAGAGTGGTGGGACATTTAGGGGATTTTAATGATTTCCCAAAATTTATTACAAGGAAAAATGGTAACATGGTTAAGGGCTTGCTTCCCATGATTCCTAACCATCTTCATCTTCCTGCACTACACACCCTCACCCATCACTCCCATCCATCCATGATCCATACCCACCCTGCCATGGCTTGCCTGGGCCACAGCTGGGTGCCCAGCCATGGCTGTGGGAGGGAGCTCCAATAGGAGAATAGCAGCTGTCCTAGGCACCTGATCACAGCTGGGGGAGGGACATGGATAGCAGAGCACCACCACTCCAGTGGGCCCGGTGGGTGCTTGCCTGTGCTAAGGGTGGAGACTAAGCCCTGACCTCCCTGTCCCCAGTTTTGGGCTTGCCAGAGTACACCTGTGAAATGCATGTCAGTAGAGAATTGTGGTTACCAACGAGTGAGGGTAGAAATGGTGGGTTAAGGACAAAGGAGATACATTGGTCATGGGGCACAAAGTTTCCAGTAGACAGGAGAAATGAGTCTACAGCTGTACTGCAAAGCATGGAAACTACAATGCTGTATTTCATATTTCAGCTTGTTAAGAGAGGCTTTTGAAAGTACTCACCATAGAGTATAGGAGGTGATGAATGAGTTATTCTGATTAGACAATTCCAGAATTAACACTCATCAAATGATTGCGTTGTATTCCACAGGTATCTATAGCTATTTCTCAGTTGAATAGTTTAAAAAGGCAAGATTGGCTGGCGCCATGGCTTAACAGGCTAATCCTCCGCCTTGCAGAGCCGGCACACCGGCTTCTAGTCCTGGTTGGGGCGCCGGATTCTGTCCCGGTTGCCCCTCTTCCAGGCCAGCTCTCTGCTATGGCCCAGGAAGGCAGTGGAGGATGGCCCAAGTCCTTGGGCCATGCACCCACATGGGAGACCAGGAGAAGCACCTGGCTCCTGGCTTCGGATCAGAGAGATGTGCTGGCTGCAGCGGCCATTGGAGGGTGAACCAACGGCAAAAAGGAAGACCCTTCTCTCTGTCTCTCCCTCTCTCACTATCCACACTGCTTGTCAAAAAAAAAAAAAGAAAAGGCAAAAAGATTACCAGGCTACACTAAAAAAGCTAGGAACAATACAATGTGTATTAATATAAAGAGAAATGTTTAATGATTTCACAGTAGGACAAAAATGATTCTTGAAGATTTGTTAAATTGAAAGGCAGAGTTAGAGAGAAGAGATATAGATCTTCCATCCACTGGTTCACTCTCCAGATGGCCACAACAGACAGAGCTGTGCCAATCCAAAGCCAGGAAGCACAGGCTTATTCTGGGTCTCATATGTGGGTGCAGGTGTCCAAGTACTTGGGTCATCTTCTGCTGCTTTTCCAGGCACATTAGCCAGGAGCTGGATTGGAAATGGAGCAGCTGGGACTTGAACCTGGGCCTGTATGGGATGCCAGTGCTGTAAGCTGCAGTTTATCTTGGTTTAACACAGCAGTGCCCCCCCCCCCCAAAAAAAAAACAGGTCAGGGATACAAAGAGTTCAAAAGCTGAATGATGAAAACAATACATATAGAAGGGGCTGGGGCCATGGCTTAGAGGGTAAAGCCACCCTTCTGCAGTGTTGGAATTCCACAAGGGCACCACTTCAAGTCCCACCTCCAGTGCTGGCATCCCATATGGGCACCGGTTTGAATCCCAATTGCTCCACTTCCAATCTAGTTCTGTTATGCCCTGGAAAAGCAGTAGAAGATGGCCCAAGTCTTTGGGCCCCTGCTCCTATGTGGGGGACCTGGAAGAAGCTCCTGGCTCTGGGTCGGCAGAGCTCTAGCTGTTGCAGCCAACTAGGGAGTGAACCATTGGATAGAAGACCTCCCCCCCCCTCTCTCTCTCTGCTTCTCTGTGCGTAACTGACTTTTAAATAGAAAAATAAATCCTTAAAAAAAACAAATGTGTAACTGTTCATATAGATAGGCTCAAAGGGATCACATAAATAAGATCAAGTGTCTACTAATAACAATAGATAGAATTAAAAAGGAGAGAATGATCCAACATGGAAAGCAGGCCACACAGCAGACTCATAGAATGACACATGCCCTAAACAGCACAATGACATCAGCATCTAGCTAAAAATCCCATGAGAGCATTTTAGGCATGCAAATCCAAGACAGTGTAGAAAAAAGAAAATCTACATAAATGATCTCTGTGAGTGAGACCCCAGTGGAAAGAAGAGGACATCAAAGGAGGTACCTTTTTCAGAAGGCTAGAGAGAACTTTCCACTTTTCTTATGGCCCTGTCTACATAGTAACAGAGTTTGTGGACTCAAAAGGCTTCTATAGCTTTGGCAGCTCATGACAAGAGCCGCAGGTGATCACTGACATCATAAATAAAAGTGTCAATTGTTAAATCAACAATAGGAGTCACTGTGTACTTACTCCCTATGTAGGACCTCTGTCCTTAATGAGTTGTGCTATGAGAATTAACAGTAAAACTCATCTTCAAAAGTTCTTTAGACATTGTGTGTCTCTGCAAACTGTTGAAATCTTTACTTAGTACAGAGTTGGCCTTCTGTATATAAAGATAATTACAAATGAATCTTTATGAAGAATGGGCTAGCAGAGGGAGTAGAAGGTGGGACAGGAGTGGGGGTGCGAGGGTGGGAAGGGGGGAAGAACTGCTATATTCCTAAAGGTGTACCTATGAAATGTGTATTCATTAAATAAAAGCTTTCTAAAAGAAAAAGAAAGAGCCAAGAATGGGCCAAGTACCTGGAGCCCTTTCTATCCATGGTACAAACCCGGCTTGAGTTCTAAGTGCTAGGCCTTAGGCGAGTGGAGTCCAGGTATTGTGGTAGCTGGAGAAAGTCAGTTGATGGGAGAGAGAAGCACAGGGATCTCCTTTTTGCTCTGTCTCTTAGTTCCTCAAATAAAAAAAAATTAAAAATTTACATCCCTGGAAACCAAAACCAGAAAGATATTGAAGAATTCTTCAAACTTGTAGTAAATAAGAATCATATTCCTAAATGGACAGTGACTTATTGAAGAAACCACATGGGAAATTCAGATGTAAGATGATTAGAATCAAAGTACAACACAAATTAATGGAATAAATGCAAAGCAAGGCTTAGGAGGAAATAGCTGTAAAGATCTATATTTCATAGTAAGATATGAAATCAATTATCTACAATTCTACCTTAAGAAACCAAAAAGCAAAATCAGAGAAAACTGGAGCCAAAAAAGGCAGAAGAAACAAAGAGTGAAGTGGAGTAGGGTGGAGAAAGGAATGTGTGGTGCTCCCCACTTTGTGTAAAAGACACAGTGCTGTGCTTCTGGCACATAGCAAGGGATGCTTCTCCCACCAAGAGCCTACAGCCTCTGCACCATGATATCAAGCTACCCTACCCAAATCTTATTTTTCAAATTAAGAAATCTTGAAAAACACAGATGTAAATAATCAAGCCCTCTTATTATCCTAGGCTTCTAATGTAAACATTTTAACATTTCTTATTAACATTTTTAACATTTATTTATTTATTTTAAAGGCAGAGTTACAGAGAGAGAAAACAAAGAGACCTTCCATCTGTTGGTTCACTTCCCCAATGGCCACCACTACAGGGATGGGCCAGGCTGAAGCCACAGACAGAAGCTTCATCCTTGTCTCCTACAGGGGTACAGAGACCCAAGGACTTAGGCCATCCTCTCCTGCTTTCCCAGGTGCATTAGCTAGGAGATGGATCAGAATCGGGCCACCCGGAATCAGACCAGTGCCCATATGGGTTGCTACTGTCACTGGCAGCAGCTTAACCTGCTATGCCACAATGTCATAAAGGTAAGCGTTTCTAACTCAGGCCACAGTAAAGGAGGAGAAAATAGCTTACAGGAGAGGACTAGAAATTTGAAAGCAGTCAATCAAATGGAAACAAAAAAAGCTGCACTTCAGAAGATGATTGAAAATGTTATTAGAGGTTGCCCTCATTGGGGCCTAAAATGTTAAATAAACCTCCCCCTTCAGTGCCGGCATCGCATATGGCCACTGATTCAAATCAAGTCCTGGCTGCTCCACTTCTGATCCAACTCTCTGGGGTGGTCTGGAAAAGCAGAAGATGGCTCAAGACCTTGGGCCTCTGCACCCATGTGAGAGACCCTGAAGAAGCTGCTGGCTACTGGTTTCGGATTGGCCCAGCTCAGGCCATTATGGCCATTTGGGGAGTGAACCAGTGGATGGAAAACCTCTCTACCCATGCCTCTCTGTAACACTGCTTTTCAAATAAATAAATAAATCATTTTAAAAAATAGAATAATGTCTTAACTAAGACATTAAAAACCCACAAATTTCACCAGTTCATTGAGTCTCCTATAATTACTTTTTTCTCTTTTTTTTCTCTTTTGATCTCCATTAGCAGTTTCACGATTCTGTTTTATTTTTCAGAATTCTAGAAATTCATGGTTACCCCATTGATCTTCCATAAGAAACCCATATTTATAATAATTTTTAATGGTCTTATGAATATAAATCTTCCTGGAGAAGAACTAGAACTGTGAATGACAAAGACAAATCATCACAATTGAAATGTTTAAAGTAATTTAGCAATTTAGCAAAGGAGATGCCCACAGGATTTGAAAAAGCACAGCAGTATTTTACAAACCAGTTCATCATTTCAGGCAATGATAGCACTGGAGCAATTTCAAAATTCTTCTAAAGTACCCAAGGAACCCCCCTCCGCTTTTTGAAGAACAGCAGCTTGTTAGATTTCACCATTGGACTTCTCCATGTTACATAACCCCTGGGAAACTCACATCAATAGCATTTCTATATCAATGTAACAACTTGAAATTTATGATATTACAACTAGATAATACTTTTCAGGTAAAGGGAGCCTAATTAACCATCATCTCTGCAAGTTGAAAACTACATCTTTTGTTGATTCCCAGGGATCCACAAAGAAATCAAGGTCAAAGCAGTTCAGAACTTTGATTTTGAAAAAAATGTCAAAGATATCAAAAATTAAAAAATACTTGGTTAACATAGGATCTCTGATCATTTTATGAGACAATAATCATTCACTTATATAGAGTCAAATTATGTTTAAATATATTTATTACATATTAAGTATATTTAATATTTGATTAGTAGAAAGATACACTTAAAAGATATTAAAAATCAATTCTTAACATTCAGTTTTCTAAACCCAAAGATAGAAAATACATGAGATTATCTTGACAAAACACAAAATTTCTTTCCCTCATGTAATTAGCTACCAAAAGATGAAGAAAATCCTTTTGTACTGTGCTTCTTCTAATGGGAAGCTCCCCCAGATAACTTAGAAGTTAAACCTAGTGGAAAGATACCCCAACTTAGACATTGAAATAGTATGTGTAAGCATTTAACCTTATAAAAGAATGAGAACACTTAGAAACAAGTACACCTGAGGCCGGTGCTGTGGCACTGCAGGTAAAGCCACCACCTGCAGTGCCTGACTCCCATAGGACTGCTCTACTTCTGATCCAGCTCTCTGCTATGGCCTGGAAAAGCAGTAGATGGCCCGAGTACTTAGCCTCTCTGCACTAGTGTTGGAGACCCAAAAGATGTTCCTGGCTCCTGGCTTCAGACTGGCAGAACTCCAGCCATTGCAGCCTTTTGGGGAGTGAACCAGCACTCTCTCTGCCTCTCTGTAACTCTGCCTTTCAAATGAATATATAAATCTTTAACAAAAAAGACAATACCATATCTTAGAAACAAAAGCATAAAACTCCATAGAACAGTTTAAATACATCTAGAAAAGTCAAGTATAGGGGCCAGTGTTGTGGCATGTTGTGTAAAGCCAGCCCCTGTGACACAGGCATCCCATCCTACATGGGCACTTGTTCCAGTCCTGACTATTCCATTTCAGATCCAGATCCCTGCTAATGTGCCAAGGAACATAATGAAAAATGGCCAAGTCCTTGGGCCCCTGCCACTCAGGTGTGAGACCCAGAAGAAGCTCCTGGCCATTGTGGCTCAGCTCCAGCCATTGTGGCCATCTGGGGAATGAACCAGTAGACCAAAGATCTCTGTCTCTTCTCTCCCTCTGTGAACTCTGGCTTACAAATGAAAAAATCTTTAACAAAAAAATTAGGTACTCTTAGTATCCTAGTCTCTAAGATAAAAATTTCTCTTTAAGATTTATTAATTACAAAGGTAGAGTTACAGAGAGAGAGAGAAAGATCTTCCATCTGCTAGTTCATTAGCTAAATGGCCACTACAACCAGAACTGGGCCCGGCAGAAGCCACTGCCAGGAGACTCATCCAGGTCTCCCACGTGGGTGCAGGGTCCCAAAGATTTGGGCCATCCTCTCCTGTGTGCCAGGTGGATTAGCTAGGAGATGAATCAGAAGTGGGCCACGAGGAATCAAACCAGTGCTCATATGGGTTGCTGCCATCACAGGCAGCATCTTAACCTGCTGTGCCACAATGTCAGCTGTAAGGACAAGCATTTTTAATGACAGGCCATAACTAAACAATAAAGGAGGAGAAAATAGCTTATAAGAGATGGCTGGTTGTTGGGAAGGAGTCAATCAAATGGAAATTTTAAAAAATTACAGTTGAGGAGATAGAGGGGCCAGGCACTGTAGCGTAGTAGGCTAATCCTAGAAAAGCAGTTGGTGGCTCACTTGGTTAACCCTCCACCTGCAGTGCTGGCAACCCGTATGGGTGCTGGGTATAGTCCCAGTTGCTCCTCTTCCAGTCCAGCTCTCTTCTGTGGCCCAGGAAGGCAGTGAGGATGCCCCAAGTGCACGGACTCCTGCACCCACATGGGAGACCTGGGAGACAGGGAGGAAGCACCTGGCTCCTGGCTTCGGATCCACACAGCAACAGCCGTAGCAGCCATTTGGGGGTGAAGCAATGGAAGGAAGACCTTTCTATCTCTCTCACTGTCTAACTCTGTCAAATAAATAAAAACAATAAAAAACAAGAAGATGCAGTTGACTAGATGGTTGAAAATGTTATTTAGAGGGGCATTGTAGGCTAATCTTAGGAAAGCAGTGCAAGATGTGCTTGAGCTTGGGGGATCTGCAAGAAGCTCCTGGCTCCTGTTCTGGATTGGCTCAGCTCCAGCCATTGTGGGTATTTGAAGAGTGAACTAGTAGATGGAAGACATTTCACTCTACCTCTCCCTCTCTTTCTCTCACTCAAAATTTTTTAAAGTTATTAGACTGGGGCAGGCACTGTGGCATAGAAGGCTAAGCCTCCACCTCAGTGCCAGCACCTCATGTGGGTACCAGCTCAGCTGAACCCCAGCAGCTCAACTTCCAATCCAGCTCTTTACTAATGCACCTGGGCAAAGCAGAGAAATGTGGTACTTGAGCCCCTGAACCTGTATGGGAGACCCAGAAGAAGCTCCTGGCTCCTGCCTGATCCAACCCCCAGTCATTTGGGTAGTGTCATTGGATGGAAGATCTCTTTCTTTCCCTCTTTGTATCTCTGCCTTTCAAATAAATAAATGTGTTGTAGAAAGTTATTCGACTTTGAAATCAAATATGAAAAACATCTTGCAAAAAATTATCATTAATATTTATATTTTTGTAAAAAAATTACTAACTTAATATAGGGTATAAATCCTGATTTTATTTATTTGAAAGAATTCCAAAAAAAACAATGAGAAAGTGATCATCGGGATCACTTCCCAACTGATTGCAGCCAGAGCTGGGACAGATTGAAGAAGCCGGAAGCCAGGGAAATCCATGTGGTTCTCCCACATGTGTGGCAGGGGTCCCAGCACTTGGGCCATCTTCTGCTATCCCAGGCACATTCACAGGGTGCTAGATTAGAAGTGCAGCAGTCTGGACTCAAAGAAGCACTCTTAAGGGGTGCAGGTATGATAGACTGCACTTAACCTACGATGCTGGCTGAACCTTGAACATTTTTAATGTCAGGGCTGGAATTGTGATGTTGTGGGTAAGGCCACCACCTGTGATGCTGGCATCCATAGGGTCACATGTCACAGCTGCTCTACTTCAGATCAAGCTCCCTGCTAATGGCCTGGGAAGAGCAGAGGAAAATGGCACAAGTGTTTAGGCCCCTGCTACTGATGTAGGAGGCCTGAATGGAGCTCCAGGCTCCTGCCTTCAGTCTGGCCCAGTGCTTGCTTGCTGCAGAGATCTGGGATTGAACCAGTAGGTTGACGATGTCTGTCCCACTCTCTAACTCAGCCTTTCAAATACATAAATAAAACTTTAAACAATTCTAAATTTTGGTAAGTTCATTTAGAATTCTTTTTATTGGGGCCAGCACTGTGGCATAGTAGGTTAAGCCTCCACCTGCAGTGCTGGCATTTCATAAGAGCACTGGTTCAAAATGCCCTAGAAAAGCAGTGGAGGATGGCACAAATCCTTTGGCCACTGCACCCATGTGGGAGACTTGGATGAGGGTCCTGGCTCTTGGCTTCAGATCAGCAAGATCCAGCCATTGTAGCCCTCTGGGGAGGGAACCTGTGGATGGAGGACCTCTCTCTCTCTCTCTCTGGGGAGGGAACCTGTGGATGGAGGACCTCTCTCTCTCTCTCTCTCTGGGGAGGGAACCTGTGGATGGAGGACCTCTCTCTCTCTCTCTCTCTCTCTCTCTCTCTCTCTGGGGAGGGAACCTGTGGATGGAGGACCTCTCTCTCTCTCTCTCTCTCTCTCTGTTATTCTGCTTTGCAAATACTTAAATAAATATTTAAAAAATTTCTTATCCTTGATAACTTGATTTTTTTTTACTTTGAACTTTTATTTGGCAAAGCAACACTGCATAAACTGTGCAGTAACAAATGACAGTTTACACAGAATGTTAAATTCATATACATTATCAGCAGCAAATTAGAAATAAACAAAAAACCACTAAGCTACAAATCCCCTATCACTTTTAGAGAGAATGAACAAACTCTGTCAGTTGTGTCCGATCTGAACAGCAGAGTCTATAGGACATCACCTGCCATCTTAAGTTTCAGGATTTACAGATGCCTAGTTGGAAGGTAACAAAGCAGTTGACTGTATCTACAACACGCTATTCTGTGACACCACCTCAAAAGCTTTAAAAAGAAAGCTCATCTCTACTTTCTTAGTAGCATCTAACAGATATCCAAATACCAAGAAGCTTAACTTGTGAATGGTGGTGTTATCTGATACACAGAAGAAATTCAGAAATTCAGGTAATTCAGAATATCAGTAAATGGTTTTTGCTATAACAAAATGTGAAAACGAAAAGGGAAGGAAGATGGTTTTATTATGGTTACTCCTCCTTTTTAAAACTCCCAAAGAAAAATGAATAAAAGTTCTAATCAATTAAATAGAATTACTTCTTGCTGTTAGTAACCTCAGTTAACCCTATTGTTCCACAGTTGAAACCTGAAAAACTTACTTGAGCATTTAATTTGGAAAGCAACTCTAGTCCCAGTGATGGTACTGGACACCAACATACATAAAGATAACTATATCCTCATTACAGACTCAGTGGGCACTCTGCTCGCAAAACACCTTTTATTGCATTAATTCTTGTTCCTCACAGTCAATTTCATCAGAGGCATCTGTGGAAATTTACAATAGGTTTGTAAGAGATCAAGGAGCCAGGAAAGTGAGGGTTTAGTTCAGGTAGGAGAGAGGGGAAAAGTCTGGAAACTAGGGTAGTATCCATACCACTCAGAGAGCAGGCCAAAACCACATGCAGCAAGCACTTTGAGCTGCTCTCCACCGCTTATCACCAGCAGCAAAGCAGAGGCAGAGAGCGTTATTTAAGAAAGAGAGGAAAATGTGGGATCATACTGAGCACCAGGAACCAGCTACATGGAGGAGTATCTAGGCCTGGAAGCCTAGGGCGTGGGGCTACAGCAAGCCCCCTCCTGGCAAGAGGTCAGGGGAAAGAGAAGGGCCAGACACATCATGTCCTAGGAGTTTAACCCACTTCCAAAGGGGAGTGGTTAATTAACCTGATTGGCTGGTTGGCAGGCACCCAGATGTGGCCAGGTAGGGGGATGAGGTCACCCAGGGGTGTGGCAAAGGCGTGGTCTTCCAGCTCACAAACCTAATCAATTTTAAGCTGTATGCCTGCCTGCTTCAACTCTGACTTTCAAATGAAATAAATATTTTAAAAATCCACTTACCAGCCACCTTCTCTTAACTTTAACACATACACGGGCCATGCAGTATGACAACAGAACACCACTTTCTTCTTAGAAATAGGATGGTAACTGTAAGCTGCTCAATCAGCCACAACGCAACTCAAGGTGCTTTTGGATGGAAATTAAATTGAACCACTCATATTTCACCACATGAGTACTCTTCCAAACCATATCCCAATCTTCCTCACAGAGGGGCTGAGGCAAAAATCTTGGAATCTTGTCTCCCACATGAAGCAGGCAAGCATACGGGTAAAGATAGATTAGGTTTGTGAGCTGGAAGACCACACCTCTGCCACGCCCCTGTGTGGCCTCAGGCCCCTACCTGATGCCTTTTGCCACGCCCCTGTGTGGCCTCATTCCCCTACCTGCCCACACCTGGGTGCCCACCAGCCAAGCAGGTTAATTAACCACTCCCCTTTGGAAGTGGGTTAAAAGCCCAGCCAGGGTGTGGCCCCGGCTGCTCTTCTTCCCTGGCCTCTTGCCAGGACAGGGCTTGCTGTAGCCCTGCACCTCCAGGGTGCATGGCCTTCTGGCCATGTGCTCTAGGCTTCCTGGCCTAGAGGCTCATCCATGTGGCTGGTTCCTGGTGCTTGGTATGAACCCTACTCACCTCTCTCCCTTAAATAGCTCTCACTCTCCTATGCATCTTTCTCACTAAATAAAAGCTTAAAACGTGCCATGCTGCCTCGTTTATCTGTACCGGTATTTAGAATTCTTCTCTAAATATTAGGCAAGAACCCTCTTGGGCTTATTAATATTGGGGATTTAGTCATAAGCCTGTGGTGAAATCGTATGGCACCCCAAATTCCGGTAGTACACGTGGCACCCCGGATAGCATTTCTAGGGAACTTTAAGGGGGGGCTACAATTTAGTGTGGATTTTATGGGGTCTTCTGCAGTTTCACACAAACCAGTACCACAAAAAATGACCTAAGCCAGGTCCCAATTCCATAAACCTAAAGAGCAGAGACAGAAATTTCAGTCTCAGAGCTGTTGACTCCGTACACAAATGGAAGCCATTGTGCTAGTAGGTAGCTAATGCGCAGCAGGAAGAGAAAGGACAGCTGCTGGATGTCCCCAGAGTCCCAACCACCACATTAGCTCACAAGCTGCTCTGGGGATGGAGTACAAGTGGCCACTGCCCTCCTTACCAGCGTGAGAGGGTCAGGCCACTTGAAGAATATACCCCAGACCTCTGGGCTAGCTCACCAATGTGGTTACCGAGGGAATAGTCCAGCTCTTGATGCTCGCCGCTTCAATTCACCAAAGATGAGGCATGGCCAGAGGTAAAGGTTTATTGCAAGAAGGCAGCAGCAGCCTTGGGGAAAGAAAAAGTAGTTTCTCTCAATCCAAACAGGTGCTTTTCTACCAAACCACCCAGTACAGAGGATTTTTTAAAGAGACAGGGTGGGCCGGTGCCATGGCTCAACAGGCTAATCCTCCTCCTAGCGGTGCCAGCACACTGGGTTCTAGTCCTGGTCGGGGCGCCAGATTCTGTCCCGGTTGCACCTCTTCCAGGCCAGCTTTCTGCTGTGGCCAGGGAGTGCAGTGGAGGATGGCCCAAGTGCTTGGGCCCTGCACCCCATGGGAGACCATGACCAGCATGGTGTGCTGGCCACAGCACGCCGGCTGCAGCGGCCATTGGAAGATGAACCACCGGCAAAGGAAGACCTTTCTGTCTCTCTCTCTCACTGTCCACTCTGCCTGTCAAAAAAAATAAATAAATAAAGAGACAGGGTAACTGGAGGGTGAGGATTCAAAGAAAACAGTCTATTCACTTGACAATTATGCAGATTTTCAGGCTTTGTTCTGAGGCACATCCCACCACCCAGTCAGAGGAGTCCTGGGTGTAACCCCAGGGGCTTTCTGCCTCAGTTGGGGGAGGGGGAAGGGTTCTTTGTCAGTTGGGGCAACAGCCTGCCATTCCTAATCATCTCCTTTTTTCAGTGGGCTTTTGAAATTCTTATGCAAATATTATTCACTAGATTACAGCAACAGCAAGTGTCTTCATTAAGGTAAACATTTGAAAAGGAAAAATGCATTTATTGTGGTTACAGGAGTACCATTCTGTTGGAGGAGGGTATTTGGGGGCTTATAAAGAGGTCATAAGGCAGGGGGTGGCTGCTGTAAGGACTAGATGACCTAATGAGGAGTCCTTTTAAGAGTGGGCAAGACCTGTCTACTAGCAAGACAGTGAGTTTCTAGTTTTTTTTTTTTTGACAGGCAGAGTGGACAGTGAGAGAGAGAGACAGAGAAAGGTCTTCCTTGGCCGTTGGTTCACCCTCCAATGGCCGCCGTGGCCGGCGCACCGTCCTGATCTGAAGGCAGGAGCCAGGTGCTTCCCCTGGTCTCCCATGGGGTGCAGGGCCCAAGCACTTGGGGCCATCCTCCACTGCCCTCCCTGGCCACAGCAGAAAGCTGGCCTGGAAGAGGTGCAACCGGGACAGAATCCAGTGCCCTGACCGGGACTAGAACCCGGTGTGCTGGTGCCGCAAGGCAGAGGATTAGCGTGTTGAGCCAAGGGGCCAGCCCAGTGAGTTTCTAGTTTTATCATGAGAATAGAAGGGAAGTTAACAATCCCACCCTTCTAACCTAGTTTTACCAAGAGAATTTGCCTATTGCATAGTTCCCAAGGTTTTTGGTTTTAACAAGAGCAGGCTAGACAAGATTATGATTCTGTCCTTCTGATGAGATTGTTAGCTGTTATTATTCTGCTCATCCAAATCGTGGTTCAAAAACTCCACTCCATTTTTCAGGTGTCCCTCTTTGGAGACCCCCTAGTGGCTGCTGTGGCAAGAGCTTTCTCATGTAAATAAATCTTGCTTTGCTCACTGCCTGTCCACATGGAAATTCCTTGTGAGACAGGCACCCCAGGCACCTTCCTTCATCGCCATTTTCCCCCATTAATTTGGTGTGGTGATTCATGGCAGAGTTGCCAGTCTCTGGTTTCAGATGTCATGGCTTGTCGCTAGATCAATGACAGTGCTTAAGTTCTCTGATTCCTCCTGGTGGTCCTCAAACCTTCCAGCACCTGTGTCCTTCAGCTCTGTCTCAGCCTAACAGAGACCTGGGGCTCCCTTGCTCTCTTAAAAACCTACTGTAAATTTCGACAGATGCCCCTATGAAGTTGATTATGAGGAGGACTTAATAATAACTCGGATTTCTAAGGGTTGGGTGTCTACTTCTCACTGTTTCTACACACACACACACACACCCCACTCATGAACAAAATATTTCTCAGGTGCAAAATTAGGTAACGTTATCAGACTCAGTACCCTCCTTTGCACCAAGCAAACAGGTTTCTCCTGGTGTGCCTTTATGGGAGGGGCAGGGTTTTGTAGTGTAAAGTGCTGGGCTGCTTTCCCAGGCCTGCCTCTAAGGCTGCTGCATTCCTTCTGCAGAGCACATGTTTTGTTTCCCATGGCTGCTTTCACACACATAGGCTAATTTCTATCTTCCTGTCTAAAAATAGTATTAAGAGCATGAAAATCTTTTTTTTTAAATTTATTTGACAGATAGAGTTAGTGAGAAAGACAGAGAGAAAGGTCTTCCTTCTGTTGGTTCACCCCCCGAAATGGCCGCTATGGCAGAAGCTACACCGATCCAAAGCTAGGAGCCTGGTGCTTCCTCCTGGTCTCCCATGTGGGTGCAGGGGCCCAAGCACCTGGACCATCCTCCATTGCCTTCCTGGGCCACAGCAGAGAGCTGGACTGGAAGAGGAGCTACCTGGACTAGAACCCAACACCCATATGAGATGCCCGCAGATGGAGGATTAGCCAAGTGAGCCATGGCACCGGCCCCATGAAAACCTTGAATAGAAGAATACCCTTAGAAACAAAAGCTGAAGGAATTGTCTGATTACATGAAAAAACTTAAACACATTAAGAAAAGACAGAAGAATCAAGTATCCTATAACCTAAGGCTTCTAAGATAAACAGTTTGAATGTCAGGTCACAGGAGTCAGAACTAAGGAGGAAGAAATACCTTACAGGAGATGCCTAGAAATTTGAAAAGAAAATCACCAATTAAGTAGAAACTACTAAAAGGAGAAACTGCATTAAAAATAGATTTCAAAATGAAACAGCAAGATTATTACAAATATGTATGTTACTGGAGGGAAGGCCATGGAAACTGTGGGTTCTTATCTTCAGGCAAGAAAGAATTCAGGTGTGAGACAGAGGGCAGAGTGCTAAGGCTTTGTTGGGGACAGGGCATCCATCAGGATGGAAGGGAGAGAAAGAGCGCCCAGTCGCTCAGACTGGGGAGAGTGAGGTTATGAAGTAGCACCTTGACAGTAGGGACTCCATTTTGGAGAACCTGAGACTCCATTCTGGGAAGGTGCCCCCCCACACCGTGAGACTCTGGTCTGAAACTATGATCTAAAACAGTTGAACAATAGCAGTCCACTACATCACACTTGGCAGAGCACAGAAACCCCCTACCATGATCGCTCAAGCTTGAAGTGAGTAGGCTACACCTGGGTTAATAATAAAAATGTAATTTGTCTATGTCCTACATATGATTAAACCAATACCTGGATTAATGTCAAGATTATAATTAAAATTGTTAAGATTGTAACTGGTATTGTCAAGATTATAATTGATACTAGTTTTGCATAGGTTTAAGTCAGCTTGACCCCAGTAACCATGTATTCCCCTCCGATCCTAGCAACCATGTATTCCCCTCCCGATTTTGCAGTTTTTGCCTTTATAAACCTTTATAAACCTTTATAAACCCTACTCTCCTCCCCACCACTTCTCTCATCCCCTCGAACCCCATTCCTGTCCTGACTTCCTTGACTTTTCCTAACTACATTTCATCATCTCAGACACTCCTATTCCCAGAGCCCTGGATTGGGTCATTGGTGGTAGTGCTTCTAAAGCTCCCTCTTTTCCCACTGGATATGCAATAATTGAGGGGGCATCCTGATGTCACCTCCTCCTCTTCCCTGCATAGGGCCATAGAGGCCAGGCCCCTACCTCAAGGCACTACCTCCCAACAGGCCGAGTTATTAGCCTTGGTTCAAGCCTTCACCTTAGCCAAAGGAAAGACAGTCAATATATATACAGATTCCCGGTATGCCTATCATATCATGCACTCCAATGCCCAGATGTGGCAAGCCCAAGGGACCCCTATAATAAATGGCAAGCTGATTAAAGCTCTTCTTGATGCTGCCCAGTTGCCAACAAAAGCTGCTATTATTCACTGCAAAGGACACCAGAAAGGTAAACAATCCCTATCTGAAGCTAATAACAAGGCTGATCTGACAGCTAACACAGCGACCCTGAAGGAAGAAAAGAAATCTAAAATCTGTCCCTTTAATACTAGAAACTGCTTCACTTGTTTTCCTTTGGCTCCTTTTGTTATGCTTTCTCTGAACTGCTTTCTCTGAATAAAGAACCAAGAAAGTAACCTTAGTGTGACCCTCCCCTGTTCTCTCCCCAGCCAGGTTTCACTTGATTAATGCAGATGTAGCAAGGGCTTGTACAACAGACTGCTTGTACCTGCTTTGTGCTACTAAGGAGTTATGGTTTATATTATCCCAAGATTTGGATTGCCTGCTTCCATCAGTCAGACAGTGGACCAGAGTTTACCTCTAAAATTACTCAAATAGTATCTGCCTCCCTTCATAGCTCATGGCATTTTCACATTCCCTATCGTCCCCCCTCCTCAGGCAAAGTAGAATGGATGAATGGAATTTTAGAACAGGCTCTAACTAAACTCTCCACCCAGGTTTACTTGGACTGGGTAAAACTCCTCCCTTTGGCTCTGTTAAGAATCAGATCTCTTCCCAAGAAGTCCTTAATGCTTAGCCCATTTGAAATTCCCTATGGAAGGCCTGTCCTTCTGTTACCGGAGAAATTGCAGGGTTCTTGTCTTCAGGCAAGAAAGAATTCAGGTGTGAGACAGAGAGTAGTGGTGAAGGACTTCTGAAAATTTACCTGCTAAAAAACTAGGATCTAGGGAACTCTAGTAAAACAGTTCCTGGAAATTGGGCCGAAACTATGAGTCAAGGGCAGGCAGCTGCAGTTTGAGATAAGGCGCCAGATAAAGGCATGGGAAGCACCCAACCACCCCTTATCTGTAGGTCCCGGTAGACGGCAAAAGTATGCAGGGTATTTTCTGCACGCCCCCGCCCTGCTTGCTTGGGAAACTGCCTGAACTGCCCCCTTCCTTAGCCCCTTACCCAGTAACCATTAACATATCCAATGAAATTGTAACACGACTAAATATGCTAATGTTGTGGTTTAAAGCTTTAAATACCCTGGAAAACTGATGTTCGCTGCTGCTCTCTCTGCACTACACTAGAGGGTGCTATTGAGACAGCCCATTTGCAAATGAAATAAACTTCCTCTTGTTATTACAGCGGTTGGAGTGGAGGTCGTGTTTCTGGGGTCCGGTCAATTTGTGGGACGCCTGCTTAAGGGGTCTTACATTTCTTGGGGGCTCGTCCGGGATTTGGAACCCCAGATCCACCCTCCATCTCCCAACCGGAGGTAAGTCTTTTCTGTTCCGTGTATTTTTGTGTGTTTTATTGTTTGTCTGTACGGGCGATAGAGCGTCCGGGCGATAGAGCGCCGAAAGAGTGGGAAGCCAGTAGTAGGCAAGGACAGACGTGTCCGGACCCCTGGCTTCAGCCGTGGGGGGACGCCCCCAACGGTGTATTGGGGGGAAGGGAAGGACTTTGTCTCCCTCCTCCCCCGGGAAAGGCTGATAGAGCGGCCGACCCCATCTGAAGTTTTGTTTCAGTTTTGTTTCGTCTGGGAAAGGCTGATAGAGCGGCCGACCCCATCTGAAGTTTTGTTTCAGTTTTGTTTCGTCTGGGAAAGGCTGATAGAGCAGCCGACCCCATCTGAAGTTTTTGTTTCAGTTCCGTTCGTTTGTCGTGCACAGTGTCTCTGTTTGTCTTGTGATTGAGTTCTGTGTTATAGTTTACTTGCCTTTTTGTCGTTAACATGGGGCAAGGACTAACTATACCTCTGAGCCGCGGCTGGACTGCGCACTCAGCTCTCTGCGTCTTTGCTGGGCCGCCCGCCTGGCCTGGTCGGGTGTGGCCTCTCCGCTCGAGCCTCCCTCCTTCCTCCTCCCCCGAGTCTCTCAGGCTCTGTCTGGAGAGGTGCCCATCCATCCTTACAGATGTCCCTTCCTAATAAACCTTGCTGTTTTGCCTCCCGCTGCTCTCTGTCTCACGCCTGAATTCTTTCTTGCGCGAAGACAAGAACCCTGCAACTTTGAGAAGACATTGGAGGTCAGTATTCCTTCCCTCAAGCGGGACCGGATCTGTGGAAGTGACCGTTGAGTGTCCGGCACCCCACAGCTCTCCGAGAACGCGGAGTCCCCCCGGCCACGGCTTAGCTACAGCCGAAACTCCAGAGGGATTGTAAGGAACGGGAGGGTGATTAGGAAGGCTTATGGTAGCTTTGGTACATCTTAAAGTTTTTGTGAGCTATTACTGTTGCTAGGCTTTGATTGTCTGAGGACTGAATCTGGAAAGGAGCTCAAGTTAACTATCTGTTTTAATTGACTGTTTGCAGTAGTCCTAATTGATCTGGCTTTGGCTAAATTATAGGAGGTTCCCAGCACTCTTGGTGAAATGGCGCACCTACCCAACCCCACGGCCAGTCCTGCCAGGCCCCGGTGTGCGCAGTTTTCCCTGTAAATGGGGGACCACAGCCTTTCTCTGCACTCTATTCCAGTCCACGTGGCCTGCTGCACCCAGGCAGGCATAGCCAGATATCCCTATGGAAAGCGCCCCCCCCCCCAGGGCTGCTTTTTTTTTCCTCTCCTGGAGGAATTTCCAATTCAATACTACTGCCGGCCTTACCTAAGGGAGCCAGAGCCTTAAGCCATTAACCCTTTCCAACCTGATGGGTTTTTCTCTTTGCAGTTAATGGAAGCCTAAGCAATGGTTCATATGCTGATGTCTAGTTCTTTTCTGTGCTGCTGTCCCTGACTTATCTGATGAGATAAGTGCCTTGAAGGTTTCACGTTTTTCTATTGCCATTATGAGTCTTGATTGGGAAAACTGCAACGCAAAGTTGTTTATGTTGTTTATCTTTTTTCAGTGTTTGAGTGATTACCCAACTGATCAGAAATGTACTAATTGTTGGCTAAACCGCTTGACTCTGACAGCTTAAATTCTAAACCGAGTCTTCCAACTTTGGGCTTCCAGTCGGATCCCTGGAACTCTCAAAGGATGAGACTCTAAAATTTGTTAAAGTAACAGCTGCTTGAGTCAATTCAAATTATGTAAAATGTATTAAAATGTAGTAAATGGTGTCAGACCTATGCTGTATTCATGTTTTTGCTTTCCAGCTAGAGTGGTCTTATAAAAATAAGAGTAAATTTGTGTGTATACAAGCCTTTATGTTGCTAACATTGGTTCAGAGAATTAAGTTAATGCCAAAGCCCTTTGGTTTGCTTGGTAGCTCACTTGCTCAGTTTTACATGTCTTTGATATGCTTTAAACATGTTTCTCTTAACGATGAAGATCTTTTCAAAAGTTGTGTCCATGTTTGCTGTCCAGGAGGAGTTATTCTTATGTTACTTAAAAGCATGGAAATGTAATTTTGACTTTTAATTCAAATAATGGTGTGGTATTCAGTAATAACTCGGTGTCTTAAGCCATCTAGGCATCAATGCTAAGCAAAATGTAAAAAAAAAAATATATTGTACTTTTCACATCTTAAATTCAATAAGAGAGACTGTTTAAGTTTGTTAACATGTATTCTCATAGATTGTCTATACATAACAATTCAAGACTATGTAAAAGTAACTACAGGTGTAAAGTTTCAGAAGGTGTGAGCAAGTCATAAAAAGTTTTAAAAGGTTTACAACTTTAAAATTGTTTAAGTTAAGTGCTAATGCCAAAATTACATTGACCTAAAGTTAAAGTCTAATCTTCTGTTACAACAATGAGGTTTTTTTAAAAAAAATTATGCACTAATGTTAGTAAATATTGGGAAATGGTCTAAGTCGTAAATCTTGGAATCTGTTTTTGCAAAAACTGTAATGTCTATTTTAACAGTGTCTGCTTAATCGGTTGCTCTGCCATTTCTAGAGTTAGGTCCTGTAAGCTCTTTTTGACTCTGTTAAATAGTTCTAAATTATGTGAACCCTTATGTTTAAGGTTTTTATTTCTGGTTTATTCGACAAACAAGAAACATAGAATTCATGTTCTGCCAAAGTAATCTATTGTGTACTCTACTGTCTCTGTTAAGTTCAGATTAATGAAAAGCATTGTTAAATATTATAATTAGATCTGGTTTAAAAGTGTAAAAATCACCCTGACTAATAAATGGCTATCATTTCAGGATGTTAAAAAATTCTATTTTGACCAGGTACTCTTAAGTTCTCTTGGCACCTTTAACAGACTTTCTAAAAATCAAAGTTCTAAATTATCCGGACTTTTGACATCCCCAGAGGGCCCCTGGACATGTCAAAAGAGATATCTCTCATCTTGCAGAGATAATAACCAATTGGCTGTTTAGATTAAAAGTGGTGCCAAAATGTGAAATAATGCTAAACTTCAGCTATAAACGTGTTTCTTTCTAGCTGCTCCAGTCTCTGGCTCAGAAGCCAGATCCTTTAAAGAGGGACTGATAAAGTCTCCGTCCAGCTAATGCTGAACAACCAGGCATTACTAGTTCAAATGTATTACTAGTTTAAATGTGGATCAAATGGGAGGTCTAGCCAAAAGGGAGATGGTTATGTGGCAGGTGCTAGAGAACCAGGTTCCAGGAGTCCAAGAAAACTCTAGTGTCCACAGGCTACACGGTGAAAGCCCGGAAGCCCAGGAAGTCAGTCTGGAGACCCGACTCAGCTGCCTCACTTCTCCTCTTTTCTCTTCCAGAAGGGAAGTTACTACAGTTCTGCAGGACTCTCCACTGTGATGTACGGTTTGATCCCCTGACCTTATGTAAGGAATGGTTGACCTTTTCTGTAATAATGCCTGGCCACAGTATGGAGGACCAAACAGCATAGCCAAAATAAGAGGTTAAACTATAAAATAATGTGACAGCTAAATTAATTTTTCAGTGTACGTGGTAAGTGGACAGGACTCCCCTTTTAGACCAAATTGAGGGATAAATAAAAAGTTGTACTGATGACCTTAAAGTATGCAAGCAGGTCACCACAGTTGATCTTACCTAAAAGGTCATAGTTCTCCTCATGGGCACGGTCTTAACTCGCAGGAAAATACTAAGTGTCAGAATTTGCCCATGACCATAGTTTTTTTGCTCACCCTGATATTAAAAAAAAAATCAGGGTTGGGTTGAGCACCCCCTTGACTGACATAGAGGCTGCCTCCTTGGTCTATTTCATTAGAGACCAGGAGAACGAGGAGCAAGCTAGCAGCAGGAGCGATATAAGAATAGGCAACAGGCTAATCTATGGCTTTCTGCACGGTGATCTGCCGTCAAGGAGACCCAGCAAGGCCAGTGCACCCCAAACAGCACCTGTTGCTGATATAAGGAGCCAGGGCATTGGGCAAGCAGCTGTCGAGACAGAAACTGTCTTCTGTCAGCTCTGCCAAGAGCACAGCCACTGGACACGGAACTGCCCTGGGTGTCGAAGGACTCCTGGTTCAGAACCGCAGACCTTGTGGCCCCGAGCTAAAAAGCCTTTAGCTCTGCCCAGCCTCTGCCTAGATTCTAGCTCCAGCCACTGCTATTGAGGGGATGGCCTAGGGTCAGTGAAACGCAAGTTGCCTATTTGTACCAGCCTCCTATTAAAGCTCTCCTCCTAGTCCAGCCAGGTAATGCAAGTCAACAGGGTGCCTCCCTTAAAGGAGATTCGCATCTCTTGCAATTCTCTTCCAGCACCCCCTGTATAGGTCTGGGCCTCATGCACCCAGCCAGGCCTTAAACATCTATCCAATAGTATTAAGCTTAGAGAAAGTCCTCCCTGCCAGTTCCTAAAAACAGGACTTTCAGTAACAGCTAACTCAGTCCTGCACCTATTCGGACAGGTCCTCACTGAGGACTTAAAGGGACTATCTCTTGAGGGGGGTGCACAATAATCCTTAATGTAAATGATTAAATGTAAATAATTTGTAGTCTGTCTCCTTTCCCAGTCTGAGACTCTAGTCTAGAGTCTTAACTTCCTAGCAAAACTAGCTACTAGGTATCTGGAGGAAAACAAAGCATTGGTAGTCCATTAGAGTGTTAAATATTTAACCCTTATTCTCTCCCCTGGGGAGAGAAAGCCAGCCCCAGAGAGGATATGGGCTATGCAACAAATTCATGCCAGTTCCAGGGGAAAGTGGTCCCCTCCACTCCTGTACTGAGGCTATAGACTTGATCTGTGCCAGCAGAAGGGACCTAAAAGACAGCCCCCTGACTAATGCAAATAAAGTTTGGTTCATAGATGGAAGCAGCTTTATCAGACAGGACCTGCTTCTCAGGGTATGCAACAGTTACAGCATGGCACGTTATTGGAACATGCTCTGCCCCCAGGAACTTTTGCTCAGCTAGCAGAACTGATTGCCTTAACCAGAGCTCTAGATCACACAAGGGATTTTTAAGGCATCTTCACTCTGCATAAAAACCTTAGTCTTCTGGTGAGGTAAGAAGAGCCAACCAGGCTCTATGAAAAACATCAAGTATAAAAGTGTGTACTTGGTAAAAAAGGTCTAAAAGGAAAGAGTGTTGTTGGTAAGAAGGGCTAAAAAGGAAAGAGCTTTTTAAATAAGAAAAGGACATGGTTGTAAGAATGACTTTATCCTGATGGCTAGTTTACTCTAGACTGGAATGGAAATGGTGAAATGTTTAAAGTAAGTTAAAGAGGGTGTGTGGAAGTCACAAAAGGTTATAAAAAGAAAAAGTGTTAAACATACTAACTACTGCTCCAGGGGGTATCTGTGCCATGCTCCAGGAAAAATGTTGTCTCTGAGTCAATCAGACTGGACAGGTACAAACCCAAATTTGTACTTTTCCTGGACAATTCCAAACAGCTCCAGGACCAGGCCAAGCAGGGCTGGGATTTCTGGCCTAACATCTGGTCATGGAAATCTTGGCTATTTCCTCTCCTTGGCCCAATAACTTCTGTAATCTTGCTGCTTCTCTTCGGACTGTGTGTTTTTAATGCCCTTGTTCGTTTTGTCTCTAGCAGACTAAGAGCTGTTAAACTCCAAATTGTCGTCAGATAAGGCTTCCAGCCCATCCCACTGGACGACCTGAGCAGCCCCCTGGACCGAGCAGCACAGCCTTTCTAAGGCTACTGTCACATACCATAAGACAGATAGCAAGGGGAAATACCCAAATCTCCCTCGACGCCCACATGCCAGCTTTGAAGAAGTTACAGAAGACAGAACTCCATCCATAATCCCAAAAATTTTGGGTATTCCTCTTGAGGGGAAATGTTAGGTAGGAAGTCAGTCATGAGCTTATGTGTGTGTGACAGGCCTAAAGAGAAGACAACTATATGCATCTGCATCTCAAACACCCTGCTCCCTTCCTTTGTTTCAGACCTTCAACAGAGGATATAATAGAGACAGGGGTTAAGGGTGATCCCTAAAATTTTAAGATTAAAATTGGCCAAAAACAAAAAGGGGGGAATGAAGGACTTCTGAAAATTTACCTGCTAAAAAACTAGGATCTAGGGAACTCTAGTAAAACAGTTCCTGGAAATTGGGCCGAAACTATGAGTCAAGGGCAGGCAGCTGCAGTTTGAGATAAGGCGCCAGATAAAGGCATGGGAAGCACCCAACCACCCCTTATCTGTAGGTCCCGGTAGACGGCAAAAGTATGCAGGGTATTTTCTGCACGCTCCCGCCCTGCTTGCTTGGGAAACTGCCTGAACTGCCCCCTTCCTTAGCCCCTTACCCAGTAACCATTAACATATCCAATGAAATTGTAACACGACTAAATATGCTAATGTTGTGGTTTAAAGCTTTAAATACCCTGGAAAACTGATGTTCGCTGCTGCTCTCTTTGCACTACACTAGAGGGTGCTATTGAGACAGCCCATTTGCAAATGAAATAAACTTCCTCTTGTTATTACAGCGGTTGGAGTGGAGGTCGTGTTTCTGGGGTCCGGTCAATTTGTGGGACGCCTGCTTAAGGGGTCTTACAGTGGGAGGTAAAATAGCAAGGTTTATTAGGAAGGGACATCTGTCGGGACGGATGGGCACCTCTCCTGACAGAGCCTGAGAGTCGGGGGAGGAGGAAGGAGGGAGGTTCCATGTTGAGTGGAGAGATTACACATGACCAGGCCAGGCGGGCGGCTCAGCAAAGATGCAGAGAGCTGGGGGTTTTTAAGGAGATGGGTCTTGCTTCCCCACCTCTGCTCCTCTTGGAACAAAGGGCTTTTTGGATGTAAATAGAAAAACTTCTCTTGAAGGTCTGAAACAAAGGACTTTATGGATGCAAATGTTAGCAGACAGGAGGAAGCCAGCAGGGTGTTTGAGATGCAGATACTAGGCTGCACCTGGGAGATTGTGGAAGCTTGTCAGGCAGAAGGGGTGGGAACCGCCACCTGGCAGGTTATCAGGTAGAAGGGGGCAGGGCAGGATGTGAACTCTGGGCTGCCCCTGAAACATTGTCATGATGACTTTGAGATGCAGATGCATCTCATGCTGGACATAGATGTCTTCTCTTTAGGCCTGTTACACACACATAAGCTCATAACTGACTTCCTACCTAACACTTCCACCTAGCTTCCCTTCTCTACAGAGCACTGAAGCTATTCCTCCTCCTCTGGCTTTCTCTCTTCTTACTGAAATGTGCTCTGACTTAGGGATGTATACAGACACACACCTACCCAAACCACACTCTCTGCCTCCCGACTATATTCCTATCTTTCCACCTGGTGACTGGGTTTATCTAAAACAAAATGAGGCTGCTCTAAAAACAAAGTGGAGTGGGCCCTACCAGGTGATATTGACTACCCCCACCGCAGCCAAACTCAAAGGGCACCCTCCCTGGGTGCATTTTACTTCATTAAAACTAGTTACCTCTCCCTCATAAGAGTCCACCCCCACAGGACCCACCTCGCTCAGGTCGACATACTAACACGATGCATTTACAAGGTAACTCTGCCTCATTTTGGCCATTGTTTCCACCATGGGCCATGGCTCTAGTGTCTCCTTTTGCCCTCATAACCATCGTGCTCCTATTTCTGCCATGCATAATTAATCCATTCCAAAGGTTCTTGCAGGAACAAATAACTGCTATATCTCAAGCCAACTCACAGGAGCAATGCAAGACTGCTCTTCTCCAATCAATCTGATCCCAAGTATAGGTCACTGCTCAAGTCCTGGCTCCATGGCTAAGCCCCCTCTCAGCAGGAAGTAGCCAGACAGAAATTGGCACCCCTCTCCTTATCTGTACTCAGAGTCAGGATTGATGGAACAATGACAGAAGCCTCAGGTATTCTCCCTCATTGCCCACAATAGGTAAACACTGGAATGTATTCCTTGTCCTCGAAACTCAACTGGATTTCATACCCTATTGCCTTCATACTCCACTCCTTACAGCCACCTGAAAGACCAGCTGCTCTCAACACCTTCAGGAACACCAGTTCCAGGAATTCCCCTCTGCCTGCTGGCCCCTACCCAAAATATAAAAAGGCCCAGCCCCTGGGGTTGGGGCCTTCTGTCCCGTGCTCCACTAGTGTGCATGTGGGCAGTTGATCACCCACCTCTACAGACTTATTTTCTCTGAATAAGTTCAGTCTGGCTGTAAATTTGTACACTGCCCCCTCTCTATTCTGCACCTCTTTCCCTAACATTTTGGTGCCCTGTGTGGGGAAGCAAAAATCGGCAACTCTTTTCCTAACAATTACCAATGCTCAATTTTGAGAAACTCATTTAGAAGTAATTTCCTTCTAATCTCAGCCAAAGTAATCTCACACAAAATTATCTGCTACAAATCTTCTGTAACATTCTTATATTACCTAAGTTATTTATTGTTTTGTACCTCCTTCTCCTTGCCAAACACCAGTTTTATTTCAGGTTAGACAAAGATCACTTGCTTCCTTTGTTATTCAAAACACATCTTGAGCACCAAGACACATTCTCATGTTTATAGATTCCTTAACATTTCTCTCCCCTATCTATTGGTTCCTTAATTTGCAATTTAAAGTGATCCTAAAAAGCCTCTAAAATAAGAACAAAGCATTTTAATAAAACATAAATTTCAAATTATTTTAAAGTAGTCAAATCCAAAAGTCCATTGTCTTTTACAACTTTTACAAGGCCAACAGTACAAAAGTTTGAAAACATTTCTTTTATGTTTACCAATTTATTATTAACAAGTACAGACTTTTTAAGAAACTAAAATATTGGACTAGCATGGTTATAATCTTGAGTCATGTTTTGCCAAAGAACAACTCGAGGAGTTAAATTTTACTTCAAACAGGAATTAATGAACATTGCATTATACCACTAACCTGTATCATTTTTTCGTGCCCAAATTGAACATTTATGACTGAGTATCCAAAAAAAGTAAGTATGACTTTTGCTTGACCAGCAAACCCAGGGACAAAACCCTGACAATATTTCAATTTGTATCTATCAACCAAGTTAAAACAACCTATCAGATGCTTACTTAGGTTGCATGAATCAAAAGATATTTTTGGCCGGCGCCACGGCTCACTAGGCTAATCCTCCACCTGTGGAACCCGCACACCAGGTTCTAGTCCCAGTCAGAGTGCCGCATTGGTTGCCTGTATTTTAACCAAGACAAACAAATTTTCACACAGTGACTCTTCCAAACAATATTTCCCTTGTGGAGGGACTGATCAGAGTCTTAGAATATCATCTCCCCAGGGCCGGGGCTGTGGTGCACTAGGCTAAAGCCTCTGCCTGAGGTGCCGACCTCCCATCTTAGAGCTGGTGTCCCATACGGGTGCCAGTTCTGTTCCCGGCTGCTCCTCTTCTGATGCAGCTCTCTGCTATGGCCTGAGAAAGCAGTCAAAAAATGGCCCAAGTCCTTGGCTTCTGCACCCATGTGGGAGACCTGGAAGAAGCTTCTGGCTTCAGATCAGCCCATCTCCGGCTGTTGCAACCATTTGAGAAGTGAACCAGTGGATGTAAGACCTTTCTCTTTGTCTCTCCCTCTCTCTGTAACTCTACCTCTCAAATAAATAAATAAAAATCTTAAAAAAAAAATCTACCACCAGTGGGTACTGGAACAAATGACCTAAGCCAGGTCCAAATGGCATGAAACCTAAATGTCAGAGAAAGAGGATTCCCAGTGAGTATCCTGTTTGATCTAGCCAGTCTTGGAGCCTCAACTGCCCAGCAAATACCATTTCTTTGTGTCAACAGATATTCAGAGGGAGCTGATGCCAAGGCAGGGAGAAAAGGGAGAGTCTCCCAGAAAGGATTCTTGGCCTCTGCTTGGGCTGTCTCTGAAATCCCTGCCCAGGGTCCGCTCATAACCAGCAGCCACAGGCTGAGAGCTGATGCAGGGAGACAGCCTCACACCCCTAGGAAGAGCTGTGCTAAGAGGACTGGCTTGTGGACTTGGTGACCTGCTTTCTAGCTGAGGGGAATTCTGTGATCCAGGAGGAGAAAGAAGGGACAGGGATCCCAAACTCACAGCTTCTCCCCCAATGCTGTGTATGAAGTCTGGATTCTCCCTGAGGACCCACGAACCCTAACCACACAATTTGGAAAAATACAGAGCTCTAGGCTGAGCCAAAGTCACCACATTCAGGAATGAAACAAGATATCCAGGGTCCCATGCCAGCTGCCATCCTGCAAGCCAGAAGCACCTGGCCCCCACACACTCACCTCATTCCAGATTCTGAGCTGCCCAGGCATCCTTCTGAGGGCTCTTGTACTGACAGAAGTGCACAGAGAGGGAAGGGCTGAGCATCGTGGCACCTCCATGAGCATCAGACTGGAGAAGCTGTTTAGCAGCATACAGAAAGAGACCTCACTCCCATGAGTCTGATTGGACAGCTTGCTGAGCCAGTGAGCAGGCAGCACATCAGATGATGCAGCCAATCAGAGTCACACCTACCAGATTGCCCCGAGGGGTTGGGGGGAGGGGTGCAGTTCATCCAGGCTGTGGCTGGTGGGGGAAGTGAGGGTTGAGTCTTGGGCTCAGGTCTGGTGGTGCTCACGGGGGGCCTAGCTATCCTAAGAGCCAGGGCTGCTGTCACCTTCCTGCTGACCCAACCACACAAGATTGGAGACCCTCCCTCCACTGTCTGTGATCCTGCTGGGAGCTTAGGACCTGGAGCTTCCAATAACCTCGTTCACAAGGGATGCAAGTCACTCACAATTTACTGAATGTTGAGCTTTTCATCCTCTTCATGTTGTTGGCTTAATTTCCTTTTAGGTTTTCAATTTTTTTTATGATTAAAAAATATTTGCTGGCTCCACAGCTCACTAGGCCTGCAGCACTGGTACTCCGGGTTCTAGTCCCAGTTGGGGCACTGGTTCTGTCCTGGTTGCTCCTCTTCCTGTCCAGCTCTCTGCTGTGGCCCAGGAAGGCAGTGGAGGATGGCCCAAGTGCTTGGGCCCTACACCCACATGGGAGACCAGGAGGAGGCACCTGGCTCCTAGCTTCAGATCAGCACAGCACACTGGCTATGGTGGCCATTTGGGGGGTGAACCAATGGAAGGAAGACCTTTCTCTCTCTCTCTCTCTCTCACTAAATCTGCCTGTCAAAAAAGAAAGAAAGAAAGAAAGAAAGAAAGAAAGAAAGAAAGAAAGAAAGAAAGAAAGAAAATATCTAAAGGTATTCTATAGAGGTTTTCTAGTCTGTATTGTGTCCTTTAAAATGGCTTTCTATTTTTTCCTGCTGCTCCATGGGAAGCCAGTTGACCTATATTGATCTTGTACTCACTCATATCACTTAATTCTCTTAGCTTAAATTTTGTTTTGCATTGCCTCTGTAGATTGTAGAGTGATCCACATATATTGAAAATTTTGTTGCTTAAAAATTGAATCTGGGGCTGGCACCGTGGTGCAGTGGGTTAATCCTCCACCTGTGGTGCCGGAATTCCATGTCCCGGCTGCTCCTCTTCCAGTCCAGCTCTCTGCTATGGCCTGGGAAAACAGTAGAAGATGGCCCAAGTGCTTGGGCCCCTGTACCCATGTGGGAGACCAGGAAGAAGCTCATGCTCCTGGTTTCAGATCAGCCCATCTCCAGCCATTGCAACCATTTGGGGAGTAAACCAATGGAAGGAAGAGTTTTCTCTCTGTCTCTTCCTCTCTCAGTCTGTAACTCTACCTCTCAAATAAATAAACCTTAAACATAAATTAATTAATCCTTTTACTTAATGCTTCCATTTTTTGTTTCACTTTCCTAACTACACTTCCAGTACAATGTTGGAGAACGAGAATTTAAGGAGTCAGCTTTGGGTAAACTCCCAGGAAAAGAGGTGTTTTTTTTTTTTTTAAGATTTTATTTTATTTATTCCAAAGTCAGAGTTACACACACACACAGAGAAGTAGAGGCAGAGGGAGAGAGAAAGAGAGAGAGAGAGAGAGAGAGAGAGAGAGAGAGAGAGAGGTCTTCCATCTGCTGGTTCACTCCCTGGTTGGACTCAATGGCCAGAGCTATGTTGATCCAAAGCCAGGAGCCAGGAACTTCTGTGTCTCCTACATGAGGACAGAAGCTCAAGGGCTTGGGCCATCTTCCACTGCATTCCCAGGCAACAGCAGAGAGCTGAATCAGAAGTGGAGCAGCTGGGATTTCAACTGACACCCATATGGGATGCTGGTGCTGGCCCCAAGAGCTTTCAATGTCATGTTATTTATACTGGTTGCTATAGGTTCATCATAGACAATTTTAATTATAATAAAGAAATTCTGATATTTTACTTCTCTGCTTACAGGGTTTTTTTTTTTTAAAGGCCAGATGCTGAATTTAATCAAATGCTTCCTAGCATTTAATTTAAATAATCACGTGATTTTTCTCCTTGAATTTTTATGATTTATTTGGAAGGCATACTGACAGAGAATTTGATCCATTGGTTCATGTCCCAAATGATCACAACAACCAAGCTAGGCTAAGCTGAAGCCAAAAGTCAGGAACACCAACTAGGTCTCACACATGAGTGTCAGAGACTCAAGTATTTGGGTCATTTTCTGCTTTCCTAGGTACAACAGCAGGGAACTGGGCAAAATGTCAATCATTCAGGATTCAAACCACTCTGATATGGGACTCCAACATCGCAACTGGCATCACAACTGGCATCACTGTGCCACAAGGGCAGCCATTGATTTTGAGTGTTTTTCTTTTTTAGGAAATAGCTTGATTGACCAGATTTGTATATACTTGAAAGGCAGTTATGAACACACACACACACACAGAGAGAGAGAGAGGATGAATCTATCAGTGATGGCAAGGTCTGGGACAGGTTGAAGCAGGAGTCTTGACCTCCATCTGGGTCTCCACAAGGGTGCAGAGGGCCAAAGCCTTAGGTCATCTTTCACTGCATTCTCAGGCCTATTAGCAGGGAACTAGATCAGAAGTGCAGAAGGGGCTGGCGCTGTGGCGTAGCAGGTAAAACCACTGCCTGCAGTGCCAGCTTCCCAAATGGATTCCAGTTTGAGTTCCAGCTGCTCCATTACTGATCCAGCTCTCTGCTGAAGTCTGGGAAAGCAGTAGAAAGTGATCCAAGTCCTTGGGCCCCTGCACCCATGTGGGAGACCCAGAGAAAGCTCCTGGCTCCTGAATTAGCTCAGACCCAACCATTGCGGCCGTCTGGGGAGTGAACTAATGGATGGAAGACCTCTTTCTCTCTCTCTCTGACTCTGTCTCTCTGTAGCTCTGCCTTTCAAATAAATAAATACATCTTAAAAAATAAAGAAATACAGCAGTTAGTACACGAAGCCGTGCCCATGTAAGATGTCATCCTTGCAGGCAGTGGCCCCAAGATATATTTTTAATAACTGTAATGCTTGATATCTTAAGACTATTTCAATAGGTAAACACACATAAATGGCATGCATCCCAGGGTTCATCCTTACCGTTTGGGTAGGGGCTAAACACCAAGGACTCCTCAGCACCTCAACTCAGAACCACTCTCAGTGGGCTTATACATTACACTAAAGAATAAACTTGCTTTAAGTGTTCCACAAATAAAAATCAACAAAATGTGGCAATTGAACTCTCTAGGGAGCAACAGTGATGATGCAGTAAAACTGCCATCCAGTGAAGTATTGGCGCCTGTCTGTGGGGTCTTGTACCTACTCATGTGGGTTAAGGGAGCACAGGGAGGCTGAGGAGACTTCAGCTGACAAAACCTGTCCTTTGGAGGTTCAGAAAAGGGAGCAGCAGCATCTTTCTGTAACTTGGGGTCCCAGCAGGGAAATCTTGTGATGTTTCCTCCCAGTAGCCCAGGGGCTGCTTCTCTCCTCCAGAGTCAGGCCCCAGACTCCAGGTCTCTACAACATTTAAATGTTCTTTTGCACCCCCAGCCAGTGCTGAAGTCTTCTATGACCCCTTGCTAGCTGACAGCAGCTGTCATTTCAGCATCCCTTGTGACCTGGAGGATGGATGGGCTCTTGTGGCAACAGTGTCCTGTTCAAAACTGAATCTCAGAGGAAACAGGTTTGGAGGAGTGGTATCTTGGTTTCAGAATATGAGGAACACTGTCAACATGTTAAGGTACTGTAGTGTCTGACACATATAACACCCCTTGACAAATACTTGCTATCCAAGGAGAACTCTCGAAACTTCTGGGGGGTGGGAGAATGCTGTTGTGGCATAGTGGGTTAAGCCACTTCCTGTGATGCCAGCATTCCCATGTGGGTGCCAATTTGAGTCTTGGATGCTCCATTCTGATTCAGCTCCATGCTAGTGTGGCGTGTGGGAGATCTGGATGAAGCTCCTTGTTCGGGCTTCAGTTTGGCCCAATCCTGGATTTTGCAGGGATTTGTGGAGTGAACCAGTGCAAGGAAGGTCTCTCTCTGTCTCATCTCTCTCTCTCTCTCTCTAACTCTGTGTTTCAAATAAGTAAATTTTTAAAAAGGACATTAAAAAAAACCTGCCAAATATTCTACATGCTGGGCACAGGCCCAGCTCCCAATGTCTTGGTTCCCCTTCATTGTAGCATTGTTATCACACCATTGCATTTGTTAGCTAGATGATTTCACAGACACAATCAGGAAGATACAGATTTCATTAAAAAATATTTATTTATGTATTTATTTGAAAGGCAGAATGGCTGGCATTGTGGAGTAATGGGGAAAGCCACTGCCTGTGATGCTGGCATGCCATATGTTTATGTTCTGGCTGCTCCATTCCAATCCAGCTCCCTGCTAATGGTCTGGGAAAAGCAACAGAGGATGGCACAAGTGTTTGAGCCCCAACCACTCACATAGAGACTAGAAGAATCTCCAAACTCATGGCTTTAGCCTGAACCAGCACCAGCCATTGTAGCCATCTGGAGGGAGGGAACAAGCAGATGGAAGATTTCTCCCTCTGTATCTCTCCCTCTCTCTGTGGAACTCTGACTTTCAAAAGAAACAAATAAATATTTTAAAAATTAAAAAAGGGTGAGTGATACAGAAGGAGAGAGACAGAGAGATATAGTTGAGAGAGAGAGAGAGAGAGAGATCTTCAATCTACTAATCTACTATTCAAATGGCCACAGTATCTGAGGCTGAGCTAGGACAAATCCAGGAGCCTGCAACTCCATTCAGGTCTCCCATGTGAGTGTAGGGGCCAAAGTACTTAGGTGATGACTCCAGTGCTTTCCCACATGTATTAACAGGGAGTTGGATTGGAAGAAGAGAAATAAGGACTCAAATGAATGCTCATACAAGATGCTGGTATTGCAGGTTGTGGCTGAACATTTGCACCACAGTGCTGAACATGGTTTTCACAGATTTCTGTTGGTCACTGTGGATGTCATGTAGAAAGCATATTTTCTTGGAAGCAAGCAGTTAGACGGTTGCTCCAAAGACACCATGCTAATCTGTCATACAGATCTACATGTACTAGAAATCTCACATTGAGTATGCACACTGTCACCAAATGTCAGGCAATAGTAACATTTACTATGACAGTTTAGAGTGTGAACCAAACTTTGAAAAGTCGGTGGATGTTGGTGAAGCATGAAGACCTGCATAGTAGACATTCCTGTAATTTCAGTAGTTGTCTAAGAAAGATACTTGCTTACAACAGCTTGAATTAGAGCATCTCCCTGAGTCTTATCCTTCTGTTGAAAGGATTCTGGGATGCAGCATTGACATCATTGCTGAGGGTTTGCAATATGCTTAGTGTCTTGATCTATAAATATGCGCATCTCCGCTGAATGGTGTGTGACTTGTCTGTGGGCTTTTTGTTGGGTCAGTCCATGTTGGGCTGTTTTGTTGCACTGGAGCTTACCCATGTCATGCAAAAGCTGGAAGTGATAAGTGATATCACATGGAGGCTGCTAAAGTAGCATGTGTGGCACTTTTCCTGCATCAAGTCAAAAGCCTATGCCCTCATTTACACCATGAGGAGAGTTAGAGACAGTGGGAGGATGTTAATAGGTGAGAAAACAAGAGCCCTGGGAACAGACCATCCAGAGAGGGGAGCACAAGAAGGAGACTAATATGTGAAAGAGCCTGAGACACTGGAACATTTGGAAGAAAAGACAAGCAAAGAAACAACCTGAGATGTGTTAAATATCCTCCAAGAACAAATCTGACTGAAACCTACATTTGTTCTCAGGAAAATAGACTTTTCTTCACCTTCCACTGCAGTTTAGCTCACAGGTTCCAGTGCAAATCTAGAATAGGAAATAATCATCAAGAACATGAACATAAAACTCACTTGCTGGGACTGGCATTGTGGTACAGCACATTAAACTATCACTTATGATGCCTGCATCCCCTATCAGAGTGCCAACTTGAATTCTAGCTGTGTTCTTTCTGATCCAATCTCCTAACCTGTGCCTAGGAATTCGCAGATAATGGCCTGATTACTTGACTCCTTGCCACCCACATGAAATACTCAGATGGGGTTCTTGACTTCTGGCTTCAGTCTGGCCCAGGTTCAACTGTTGAAGCCATTTAGGAGAGGGAACCAGTGAATGGAAATCTCTCTCTTTATCCCTCCCCTATGTATGTGTATCTCCCTTCTCACTCTGCCTTTCAGCAAAATAAATGAATCTTTAAAATATCTCCCTTCAGGATCAAGCATCTGGGGGATATTACACTTTAGGAAGAAGTGGATTGATTTGTTCAGAGTACTCAAAGCAGTTTCTTTTTTTTTTTCTTTTTTGACAGGCAGAGTGGACAGTGAGAGAAAGAGACAGAGAGAAAGGTCTTCCTTTGCCATTGGTTCACCCTCCAATGGCTGCTGTGGCTGGTGCACCACGCCTACTCAAAGGCAGGAGCCAGGTGCTTATGCTGGTCTCCCATGGGGTGCAGGGCCCAAGCACTTGGGCCATCCTCCACTGTACTCCCTGGCCACAGCAGAGAGCTGGCCTGGAAGAGGGGCAACCAGGACAGTATCCGGTGCCCTGAACAGGACTAGAACCCAGTGTGCCAGCACTGCAAGGTGGAGGATTAGCCTATTGAGCTGCGGTGCCGGCCCTCAAAGCAGTTTCTTTATATCCCCATTCTTTGTACATACTTATGTTTTTATAGTACTTATTACAGCATCAGTGTGAATTTTCATTCATTTTCTCAAATCTAGTGTGTGACCTATTAAAAAGCAGCCTTCCTGATTGTGTGTCTTTTTGCTGCTCCATCCCAAATACTTAGAATAGTGTCTAGTGACTGACATGTGAAGATCATTTGTTGAATGAACAAACTGAACTATTTACTAAATGTTAATGAAGGAGCTTATGTGCAATCATTCCATTTATAAAATAAAGCTCAGCCGACTATGAAATGTTTATATTGTATAGAAAATATATATGAATTTGCAATCTGCCTTTGAACTCAGTCATAAGCATCAGCATCCTGGTCTCCTTAATTTGTTGTGGGCAGTAAGAAGACTTCTGCCTGCTCTGTTTAAAGATCCCCATGGTTCTCAGTGTTCAGAGAGCTTTTCTGCTGGTGACCTTCCATGTCCACCTGGTTTCTCTTTGTACCAAGCCTGGACTTGAGGATTGTGATTGTGGCTATGGATCCCAGGTCAAAACTCAAAATGTACCCTATGGAAACAAAATGAGGAATTCAAAAAACACATAGAACAATGAAGAAGAATCAATCGATTTTCAAGATGTAGAAAATGGTGAATAAAAAGAAAAAAATCAAATAGAAAACTTTTACTCCAAGGAACACAACAGAAGAAATATTTTGTTATGCAGAAATGGGGTTGGACTTGTATGATCCTCCAGCTTTGATGCATTTCCCTGGCACAAATCCATGTCTTCTACTGAGAGCATCATTCCAGGACTTCTTCAGGGAGGGATCCATCCCACCTGTCAGTGCAAGTGGTAAGTGAGGATAGAACTAGCTCCTGCTGCAGGGGCAAGGGTCATGCTTGTTCTTCCTGCTGTGGCATTGTTGGTGCATGAGGAGTTGGGGCTCAGGGGTGCACATTTTAGGAGGGAATGTATAGGGCCCAGGATTTAGCCCTGGCTATGGACATCTCTGTGTTCAGCTCAAGGCACACCTGCTTCCACCTAAGTGTAAGATGCCCAGTGGTGACCACATTATGTTTCCCTCAAACACAGCCAGGAGGGAGGGAACCCAGGCCACACCCACACAGAACATGGCTTCTGCACTCTGTCATCAGTGTCTTTAGTGAGAGAGGATTGCATCTGATTCTTATTTCAAAAAAAAAAATGACATAGCAACTCAGCAAAATGGAATCAGGGATGTTACTATTTTGAAAATGGGCAAATATAAGCGATTATACAAAATTAATAAGTATTAACTGCACTTCTGAGAAAGCATAACATTAACTTTTATGAGATGTGTATTTGGCCACTTTTCAAATCAACTTTTTTTTTTAAAGAGCTGTGTTGTTTATTTGAAAGGCAGAGTTAGAGAAAGAGAGGTAGACAGAAAGAGATCTTCATCTGCTGGTTCACTCCCCAAATGCCCAGAGTGGGCCGAGCTAGGCCAATCTGAATCCAGGAGCCAGGAGTTTCTTCCAGGTCCCCCATGTGGGTGAAGGGGCCCAAGTATTTGGGCCATCTTCCTCTGCTTTCCCAGGCACATTAGCAGAGAGTTGGATGCGAAGTGGAGCACCCAGGACTTGAACCGGCACCCTTGTGGGATGCTGACATTGCAGGCCAGGGCTATAACCTGTTGTGCCACAGCTCTAGCCCCCATTTGACCACCTTTAAAATGTACTGTTAGTGTGGTCCTGACAAAAAAAAATATAGCTGATGAATTTTATCATCTTAAGTATTTCTGAGTGTATGGTTGAGTAGTATTGAGTATATGCACATTGCTGTGGGACCAATATTCAGAACTGTTTTTCCTTATGAGACTGAAACTCTCTACCCATTGAATGAAAGTTTTTTTTATCATTTCACCACCTCCAGATCCCAGCAATTGCCATTCTACTTGCCATTGCCCAGACTATGGAGTCTTTAGGAGGTATGGTGATATTTCAGGGTCACATAACTGAGAGGGTAGAGGGACCCTCCTGGATCTCAGTTTGTCTCTGCAAAGCTGGGTTTGGATTATACCTGGAAACTCCCTAGGGTTTTCAGATTGGGCTATGTGGCATATATGTGTGTGACTATGGACATGGCATGAGGCAGATGGAGGATGAGACTTTGGAGAGGTCTTTTCTGCTAAGGAGTCCCATGAAAGAGGATCCCAAGAAATGAAATCAATTTCTTGAGGAAAGTCTACAATAGGACCTGGAACACAGGGTGTCTAAGCTTTCTTCGCTGAAGCCCCACTAGAGAAAGCCATCTGTTCTGCTGCTTTGTCCTGACTTTCCAGGGGCCCAGACTCAAGATTTCCTGGATGTGAATACTTTATAACTGAGATATTGACTCAGCTCTTGCTATTGACACCTCGGGCGTTTGGGCAGGAAGCATCCCATGGTGACGTGGGTTGTCCCGAAGAAGGAAACTCTAGGCAAGGTCACCACTCTGATCCCATTTGGGCATTGCAACACTACTTCCCCTTTTGTGGGTATTTTTTGGGAGCCTCATGTAGGGTGTCCTGTCCCATCTAGGAACAATTTATTGGAAGAATTAAAATCTGGGTCAGCCTGTTAGGTCTGCAATCTAGGTCATGACGGCAGAATGGGAAGAGGAATGTTGTGCTGGCACTCATGTTTTATGTGAATCCTAAGCTAGAGAAATGTTCACACAGAAATCTCTGCTCCACCTTGCTAACAGAAAGTTACCTGGAACAGAAAGAGTATTAATAGCCAGATGGGGTTAGGATACCTCCAGACCTGGCTTTAGAACCACTGCAGGAAGTTGAAAATGTATTTAACGGAGTCATACACTTCTCCCTGGGTGATGGGCAATTTCACCACACTGACAATGAAGCCCAATGCTGATTCACCTTGAGTGCAAATGCAGAGGGATCTTCATAACCATGGCCAGTAATGGCCAATAAGACCTCCTGCTCCTGTTCTTTAAAAACAAACAAACAAAAAACCCAGGTGCATAATTTGATGAAGATAGAAAGATTTTCAGCTACATGTCCAGTGTCGGTGGTAATGTAAAATGATGCAACCACCACAGAAAACAGTTTGTTCTTCATTACATTGAAAATAAAATGTTTATATGATCTGATAATCTCAGTTCTGATTATATATCTAAAGTTATTTAAAGTTCAATATAAATAAGGTATTAGCACTATTTGCCACAGCATAATTCACTGTAGCCAAGACTTCTAGTGTGGCCTGCACTCAACAGTGGAAAGTTATGCAGGCACAGAAGAAAAGAAAATTCTATGCCATGGATGAACAGTGAGGTTATTTTCCTAAGTGAAATTAGCCACAACTATCAGTCCCCCAAGGACAAGGATTCCAACATATGAAGTATTTATAGTCAGAAAGGCCAGTGCTGTAGTGCAGTAGTTTAAAGCCCCACCTGCAGTGTCGACAATCCATATGGGTGCCTATTCAATTCCTGGCTATTCCACTTCTGACCCAGCTCTCTGTTATGGCCTGGGGAAGCAGTAGAAGATGGCCCAAGTCCTTGGTCCCCTGCACCTGTGTGGGAGATCTGGAAGAAGCTTCCAGAGCTCCTGGCTTCAGATTGGCTCAGCTCTAGCTGTTGTGGTCATTTGGGGAGTGAACCAGTGGATGGAAGATCGCTCTCTGGCTCCACCTCTCTCTGTAACTCTTTCAATTAAATAAAATAAATCTTTTTTAAAAAATAGAATATGAGAAGCATAAAGTAGAAGGGTAGTTATGGATGGTGGGGGGGTATGCTATTCAGTAGAAATGGAATTTTTAGATGAAAAAATCCTAGAGATCTGGTGTGTGTGTGTAGACACATGTACATGTCACTTACCTTAGAGTGACATCTGTGCTTGTGAGATACAGTACTCAAGCCCTCTTCTACCTGACCTTGTACAAGAAAAGGGCTCCCCCTCTTGGTCTTTGGTCACTCTTCAGGTGCTTGTGAGTAGGATTGGTGGCAAGCTATTCCCAAATGTGTGGAGATTCATGATTAGAGTCATCTAGGAATACTGGAAAAGACTGCAATGCAATATCTCCTCTCTCCCCAGCTTGGTCTCCTTAGTTTCTACACTGTATTTTGGTGAGAATACAAGAAGATACACCAATCTCTGATGAGTTTATGACAATACAATTGAAATAGAATCCTATGAATGGATCTTCCTTTACAGAAAAGTCTCATCTTGGCCTGAGACTTCTAAATGCATCCAACAATATTAGTTCCAGTTTTATTTATTTTATTTTATTTGTTTAAAGATTTATTGACTTATTTGAAAATCAGAGTTACATAGAGAGGCAGAGAGAGAGACAGAGAGACAGAGAGAGAGGTCTTCCTCTGATGGTTTCCTCCCCTATTGGCTGCGACAGCCAGAACTGAACCAATCTGAAGCCAGGAGCTAGGAGCTTCTTTCAGTTCTTCTACATGGGTGCAGGGGCTCAAGGACTTGGGCCATCTTCCACTGCCTTCCCATGCCACAGCAGAAAGCTGGACTGGAAGAGGAGCAACCGGGACAGAATCCAGCACCCCAACCAGGACTAGAACCTGGGGTGCCAGCGCCGCAGGTGGAAGATTAACCAAATGAGCTGTGGTGCTGGCCTCCCAGGCAGGTTTGTAAAGATGGCCAAATGTGACTGTGGAGAATAAGATTTCTGCCAAAGCAAAGACATTTTCTTCCTAGTACACAGTGTGTGGCTGCAGGGACTAAGTATAGTTTATGGTTCACTAACAAGAAGAGCACTGAGCCTTGTGGGAAGGTTGGCTTCCCGAAGACATGCAGCTGCTTTTCTAGACATGCTTATCTAATATGTCTTGCTAAACATGTTCCAGAGAATCCTTGGAGTTAGATGAACACATGCATGAGCTGTACAATATGTGATTGTAATCCTTTTTTTTATTATTATTTTTTTCTCACAGACATAGTGAAAGAGAGAGACAGGGAGAAAGGTCTTCCTTCCATTGGTTCACACCCAAATAGCAGCTGTGGCTGGTGCTGCAAAGATCCTAAGCCAGGAGCCAGGTGCATCCTTCTGGTCTCCCATGGGTGCAGGGCCCAAGTACTTGGGTCATCCTCCACTACACTCACAGACCACAGCAGAAAGCTGGACTACAGGAGGAGCAACCAGGACAGAATCTGGCGACAGACCTGGACTAGAACCCATGGTGCCAGCGCTACAGGTGCCTCCTCTGGCAGTTAACCGAAGGATTGGCAACGGCTGTGCCTCAGCAGCCAGCCTCCCTCCCTCGCTCCCTCCCTCCCTCTGGTCGGGCACTGCAAGTCACATACCCACAGTGTCCCCTGTGTCCCTGGAGGCCGCAGCGCGTTTTGGGTTTTGGAGCGGGCGGGCCCCTCTCGGCTTCCGTAGACCATTCGCCCGCAGAGCCTGCCAGACCCCTGGCTCTAAGAGGCTGCCAAGGCGGTGCTGCCAACTGCCCCCAGGTGCTGCCTGGCTGCAGCGGCCGGCCACAAGGAAGCACACACACCTGCGGATGTCCCCGGGCCGCACACACTGAGTGCCCGGAGCCCCTCCACGGGTTGCAAATGAGCCCTCCGGGAATCCTACCCCGCCCTAGGGATTTGTCTGGCAAGGCCGACCCAGAATGGGTGGGTGGGGAGGGCTGCTGCTGACACACACCCACTCCTGAAGCCCACTGGGGCGGTCCAAAGGCGATGAGCTCAGAGCTTGGTCAGGGCTGTCCCAGCAGGGCTTCCTGAGGGTGGACAGACACGCCCATGGGCAATTAGGTGTTGCCTGCAGGCCCCGGGGGCTGGCCCTGCTGAGTCCCCGAAAGCCTCCTGGGTTCCTGCCACCACCCTTGGGCCGGGATGAGGTGCCAACTTGTGCGTAGAAGCCCTGCACACAGGCAAGAAGCCCCCCAGGCCCGCGGGCGCGCCCGATCCTGGAGCACCCTGGCTGGCTGCAGCCAGTGGGAACCGGGGTTCTGAGTTGGCAGGCCCCATTCCCGAAGCATCCACGGGCAGTTCCCCGAAGGGCTGAAACCTGCTGCGCCTCAGCAGCCAGCCAACCTCCCTCCCTATGGTCGGGCACTGCAAGCCACACAGCCACTTGTGTCCCCTGTGTCCCTGGAGGCCGCAGCGCGTTTTGGGTTTTGGCGCGGATGGGCAACCTCTCGGCTTCCGTAGTCCATTTTCCCCGGGAGCCTGCCAGACCCCTGGCTCTAGGAGGCTGCCCAGGCGGCGCTGCCAACAGCCCCCAGGTGCTGGCTAGTCGCAGCGGCCGGCCACGGGGGGAGCACACACACCTGCGGGTGTCCCCGGGCCACACACACGGACTGCCCCGCGCCTCCCCGGCTTGCAAATAGGCCCCCCCCGGGAATCCCCGCCCACTTTAGGGGCTTGTCGGGCGGGGCTGATGCAGGGTGGGTGAGTGGGGAGGGCTGCTGCTGGCACACACCCACTCCTGAAGCCCACTGGGGTACGGTCCAAGGGCGATGAGCTCGGAGCTCGGGCACGGGCTGTTCCAGCAGGGCCTCCCGGGAGGGTAGACCGATAATGCCCGCGGGCCCTCTTGCGTCCCCCAGCGCCTGCTGGGTTCCCGCCACCACCCTTGGGCCGGGATGAGGTGCCACCTTGTGCGTGGAAGCCCCGCCCACAGGCAAGAAGCCCCCAAGGCCTGCAGGCGCGCCCGACCCTGCAGCCCCGCTGCAGCCACAGGGAACGGGATGTCTGAGTGGGCAGCCCCACTGCCCAAGCCTCCGCTGCCAGTTCCCCGAAGGGCTGGTGGCGGCTGCGCCTCAGCAGACAGCCTCCCTCCCTCCATCCCTCCCTCCCTCCTTCCCTGCCTCCCTCTGGTCCGGCACTGCAAGCCACACAGCCACTTGTGTCCCCTGTGTCCCTGGAGGCCACAGCGCGTTTTGGGGTTTGGCGCGGACGGGCCCCTCTCGGCTTCCGTAGTCCATTTGCCCCCGGAGCCTGCCACACCCCTGGCTCTAGGAGGCTGCCCAGGCGGCGCTGCCAACAGCCCCCAGGTGCTGGCTAGCCGCAGCAGCCGGCCAAGGGGGGAGCACACACACCTGCGGGTGTCCCCGGGCATCACACACGGACTGCCCCGCGCCTCCCCGGGTTGCAAATAGGCCCCCCGGGAAGCCCTGCCCACCCTAGGGGCTTGTCGGGCGGGGCCGATGCACGGTGGGTGAGTGGGGAGGGCTGCTGCTGGCACACACCCACTCCTGAAGCCCACTGGGGTACGGTCCAAGGGCGATGAGCTCGGAGCTCGGGCACGGGCTCTCCCCGCAGGGCCTCGCGGGAGGGTAGACCGATAATGCCCGCGGGCCCTCTTGCGTCCCCCAGCGCCGGCTGGGTTCCCGCCACCACCCTTGGGCCGGGATGAGGTGCCACCTTGTGCGTGGAAGCCCCGCCCACAGGCAAGAAGCCCCCAAGGCCCGCGGGCGCGCCCGACCCTGCAGCCCCGCTGCAGCCCCTGGGAACGGGATGTCTGAGTGGGCAGCTCCCACTGCCCAAGCCTCCGCTGCCAGTTCCCCGAAGGGCTGGTGGCGGCTGCGCCTCAGCAGCCAGCCTCCCTCCTTCCCTCCCTCCTTCCCTGCCTCCCTCTGGTCGGGCACTGCAAGCCACACAACCACTTGTGTCCCCTGTGTCCCTGGAGGCCGCAGCGCGTTTTGGGTTTTGGCGCGGACGGGCCCCTCTCGGCTTCCGTAGTCCATTTGCCCCCGGAGCCTGCCAGACCCCTGGCTCTAGGAGGCTGCCCAGGCGGCGCTTCCAACAGCCCCCAGGTGCTGGCTAGCCGCAGCGGCCGGCCACGCGGGGAGCAAACACACCTGCGGGTGTCCCCGGGCCGCACACACGGACTGCCCCGCGCCTGCCCGGGTTGCAAATAGGCCCCCCCGGGAAGCCCCGCCCACCTTAGGGGTTTGTCGGGCGGGGCTGATGCAGGGTGGGTGAGTGGGGAGGGCTGCTGCTGGCACACACCCACTCCTGAATCCCACTGGGGTACGGTCCAAGGGCGATGAGCTCGGAGCTCGGGCACGGGCTGTCCCCGCAGGGCCTCCCGAGGGTGGACCGATACCCCCGCCGGCCCCCCTAAAGGCCCGGGGGCCTAGCCTTCTTGCATCCCCCAGCACCTGCCGGGTTCCCGCCACCACCCTTGGGCCGGGATGAGGTGCCACCTTGTGCGTGGAAGCCCCGCCCACAGGCAAGAAGCCCCCAAGGCCCTTGGGCGCGCCCGACCCTGCAGCCCCGCTGCGGCCCCAGGGAACGGGATGTCTGAGTGGGCAGCCCCACTGCCCAAGCCTCCGCTGCCAGTTCCCCGAAGGGCTGGTGGCGGCTGCGCCTCAGCAGCCAGCCTCCCTCCCTCCCTCCCTGCCTCCCTCTGGTCGGGCAGCGGCCGGCCACGGGGGGAGCACACACACCTGCGGGTGTCCCCGGGCCGCACACACGGACGGCCCCGCGCCTCCTCGGGTTGCAAATAGGCCCCCCGGGAAGCCCCGCCTGCCCTAGGGGCTTGTCGGGCGGGGCCGACACACGGTGGGTGAGTGGGGAGGGCTGCTGCTGGCACACACCCACTCCTGAAGCCCACTGGGGCGGTCCAAGGGCGATGAGCTCGGAGCTCGGTCAGGGCTGTGCCAGCAGAGCTTTCCGAGGGTGGAGGGACACACCCGTGGGCAATCAGGTGTTGCGGGCAGGCCCCGGGGGCAGGCCTTGCTGAGTCCCCGAGCGCCACCTGGGTTCCTGCCACCACCCTTGGGCCGGGATTTGGTGCCACCTTGTGCGTAGAAGCCCTGCACACAGGCAAGAAGCCCCCCAGGCCCGCGGCGCACCCAACCCTGGAGCCCCCTGGCCGGCTGCAGCCACAGGGAACGGGGGTTCTGAGTTGGCAGGCCCCATTCCCGAAGCATCCACGGGCAGTTCCCCAAAAGGCTGACACCTGCTGCGCCTCAGCAGCCAGCCAACCTCCGTCCCTCTGGTCGGGCACTGCAAGCCACACAGCCACTTGTGTCCCCTGTGTCCCTCCATGGAGGCAGCAGCGCGTTTTGGGTTTTGGCGCAGACGGGCCCCTCTCGGCTTCCGTAGTCCATTTGCCCCTGGAGCCTGCCAGACCCCTGGCTCTAGGAGGCTGCCCAGGCGGCGCTGCCAACAGTCCCCAGGTGCTGGCTAGCCGCAGCGGCCAGCCACGGGGGGGCACACACACCTGCGGGTGTCCCCGGGCCGCACGCACGGACTGCCCCACACCTCCCCGGGTTGCAAATAGGCCCCCCGGGAAGCCCCGCCCGCCCTAGGGGCTTGTCGGGCGGGCCCGATGCACCGTGGGTGAGTTGGGAGGGCTGCTGCTGACACACACCCACTCCTGAAGCCCACTGGGGTACGGTCCAAGGGCGATGAACTCGGAGCTCGGTCAGGGCTGTCCCAGCAGGGCCTCCCGGGAAGGTGGGCCGATAGGCCCGCGGGCCCTCCAGTGTTGCCTAAAGGCCCGGGGGGCCTAGCCCTCTTGCGTCCCCCAGCACCTTCTGGGTTCCCGCCACCACCCTTGGGCCGGGATGAGGTGCCACCTTGTGCGTGGAAGTCCTGCCCACAGGCAAGAAGCCCCCAAGGCCCGCGGGCGCGCCCGACCCTGCAGCCCCGCTGCAGCCCCAGGGAACGGGATGTCTGAGTGGGCAGCCCCCACTGCCCAAGCCTCCACTGCCAGTTCCCCGAAGGGCTGGTGGCGGCTGCGCCTCAGCTGCCAGCCTCCCTGCCTCCCTCTGGTCAGGCATTGCAAGGCACACAGCCACTTGTGTCCCCTGTGTCCCTCCCTGGAGGCCGCAGCGCGTTTTGTGTTTTTGCGCGGACGGGCCCCTCTCGGCTTCCGTAGTCCATTTGCTCATGGAGCCTGCCAGACCCCTGGCTCTAGCAGGCTGCCCAGGCGGTCCTATCAACAGCCCCCAGGTGCTGGCTTGCCGCAGCGGCTGGCCACGGGGGGAGCACACACACCTGCGGGTGTCCCCGGGCCGCACACACGGACGGCCCCGCGCCTCCTCGGGTTGCAAATAGGCCCCCCGGGAAGCCCCGCCCGCCCTAGGGGCTTGTCGGGCGGGGCCGACACACGGTGGGTGAGTGGGGAGGGCTGCTGCTGGCACACACCCACTCCTGAAGCCCACTGGGGCGGTCCAAGGGCGATGAGCTCGGAGCTCGGTCAGGGCTGTGCCAGCAGAGCTTTCTGAGGGTGGAGGGACACACCCGTGGGCAATCAGGTGTTGCGGGCAGGCCCCGGGGGCAGGCCTTGCTGAGTCCCCGAGCGCCACCTGGGTTCCTGCCACCACCCTTGGGCCGGGATTTGGTGCCACCTTGTGCGTAGAAGCCCTGCACACAGGCAAGAAGCCCCCCAGGCCCGCGGCGCACCCAACCCTGGAGCCCCCTGGCCGGCTGCAGCCACAGGGAACGGGGGTTCTGAGTTGGCAGGCCCCATTCCCGAAGCATCCACGGGCAGTTCCCCAAAAGGCTGACACCTGCTGCGCCTCAGCAGCCAGCCAACCTCCGTCCCTCTGGTCGGGCACTGCAAGCCACACAGCCACTTGTGTCCCCTGTGTCCCTCCATGGAGGCAGCAGCGCGTTTTGAGTTTTGGCGCGGACGGGCCCCTCTCGGCTTCCGTAGTCCATTTGCCCCTGGAGCCTGCCAGACCCCTGGCTCTAGGAGGCTGCCCAGGCGGCGCTGCCAACAGTCCCCAGGTGCTGGCTAGCCGCAGCGGCCAGCCACGGGGGGGCACACACACCTGCGGGTGTCCCCGGGCCGCACGCACGGACTGCCCCACACCTCCCCGGGTTGCAAATAGGCCCCCCGGGAAGCCCCGCCCACCCTAGGGGCTTGTCGGGCGGGCCCGATGCACCGTGGGTGAGTTGGGAGG
>NW_026909299.1:0-82000 GCF_033115175.1 Lepus europaeus
GGTGGCTCAAGAATCCATCTCCCCCCCCCTCCCCCCAATCTGTGCCTGTGTGGGGTCCTCAGCGTGTCTCCTAGGGCTCATGCAGTGGTCACACTGCCTTGTTAAAACTCATCATGGTAAAATACGCATAACGTAAAGTTTGCCATTTTAACCATTTTTAAGCACACGATTCTGTGGAGTTAAATGCGTCCACAATGTTGTGCCGCATTAAGAGTATCAATTTTCAGAACGTTTTTGTCATCCCAAACAGAAACTCGGTGCCTGTGGATACCATTAATACCCAGTAATGTGACTGGCTCTGCGGCTCACTTGGCTAATCCTCTGCCTGTGGCGCCGGCACCCTGGGTTCTAGTCCCGGGTGGGGCACCAGATTCTGTCCCGGTTGATCCTCTTCCAGGCCAGCTCTCTGCTGTGGCCCGGGAAGGCAGTGGAGGATGGCCCAAGTGCTTGGGCCCTGCACCCCATGGGAGACCAGGAGAAGCACCTGGCTCCTGGCTTCGGATTGGCACAGTGCCAGCTGTAGCGGCCATTTGGGGGGGTGAACCAATGGAAAAGGAAGACCTTTTTCTCTGTCTCTCACTGTCTAACTCTGCCTGTCTGCCATTAAAAAAAAAATACCAGTAATGCCCCACTTTCCCCTCCCTCCAGCCCCTGGGAGTCGCTCTCCTACTTCCTGCCTGTTTGAATTTGCCTGTTCTGGACCCCGCCTACACGTGGAATCCTACAGTATTCCTCCTTTTGTGTTGCCTTGAAACGTCACCGTGTCCTCCGGGATCTATCGGTATTGCCGAGTGTGTCCATGTGCGCCCTTCTGAAGGGTGACTGATGTCCAGTGTGTGCGTGCACAGCGTGTCGTCGACCTTCAGCATCATGTAGTGGTGGATACGTTTATAGTGGGGGGTGCCTTTTGGCTGCTGTGAGCACAGGTGTGGCCCTGATTTGATTGTGTCCCCTAACCTGCTCTCCGTGGAAATGTCAGAAATATCCTCCTAAGAAACGGAGGTGACGTGGACTCTGCATGGTTTCTTCAAATCCACAAAGGGAGTCCCTGTCGCGCACACGGTTGAGCCCAGACGCCTTGGTGCGGTATGCAAGACCGCCCATGGTTCTTGCTGTCAGCTTCCTTCTGATCTGTCCTTCCCTGTTCTCCCAACACTCCCTGCCCTTGCAGGCTCCCCGTGATTCCGCCTGTGCTCTGGCCTCTGCTGGGAATGCCCAGCTCTGCTCACAGATGTGCCGCTCAACTGTGAAGACCCAGCCTGGAAGTCCAGCCTTCCTGGACCCTGAAGGCACACGAACTCAGCTGTAAGCCATGCAGGAGAAGACCTGGGCCCCGTCTTAGTCCATTTCATGTCGCTCTAGCAGAATACCTGAGGCTGGGTGACTTATAAAGAGGTCCATCGTCCATCTGGCTCATGACGCTGGCGTCTGGAAGCTCCAGACAACTTGGCGCTGGCCTCCTGGGGAGGCCACCTTGCTGCATGACAGCGTGGTGGGGACGCAGGGAACTGGGCACGTGCAGAGGGGCACATGTCTGAGTGAGGAACCCAGAGGCCAGGGAGAGCCCAGATTGGCTCTTTTTGGGGTCACCCACTCTTGGGGGACCTAATCCACTGCCACCAGACCTGAGCCACTCTTTGGCAGAACTAGAATCCAGTCATGGGGACGGGTCCCCCGTGACCTAATGACCTCTCCCTGGGCCCCACCTCTGAAAGGTCCCACCATCCACACCGGGACCAGTTTCCAGCCCATGGACTTTTGGGAGACGGTCAAACCACTTCCAAACCGTGCAGGGCCTGAGATCCTACAGCGGCAGTGGGAATTCCCACCTCTGATCTCATTAGCAGAATGATTTGGGGCACATTTCTTAACTTATCTGAATCTCTTTTGTTCATCCCTAAAATGTGTCATTGAAAGATCATTTTTAGAAAAAGGCAAAATCGTGGCTTTCACACAGCTATAAAAATGAAGATGTGTTAAAGAATTCATGTTACTCATCATGAGTAAGCCAGGCAAAAGTTAACAACTGGTGCAAAAGAGAATCAGAAGAGATACATTTATAGATCAGGAATATGGGGATGAATGTGCAAAATTGGTTTTTCCTCAAAGAAGGGAGGAGACACCATTGAACTTCTATCAGAACAGAACCCACGGGGCCGGCGCTGTGGCGTAGCCGGTAGAGCTGCCACCTGCAGTGCCGGCATCCCATATGGGCGCTGGTTCAAGTCCCAGCTGCTCCACTTCCAATCCAGCTCTCTGCTATGGCCTGGGAAAGCAATAGAAGATGGCCAAGTCCTTGGGCCCCTGCACCCACGTGGGAGACCCGGGGGGAGTTCCTGGCTCCTGGCTTCAGGTTGGCACAGCTCCAGCCATTGTGGCTGATTGGGGAGTGAACCAGTGCATGAAAGACCTCTCTCCTCTCTCTGCCTCTCCTTCTCTCTCTCGGTAACTCTGACTTTCGAAATAAATAAATAAATCTTAAAAAAATAAATAAACAGAACCCATGTATCCATCAGTTACAACTTGGAGCTGTAGAAGAGTGGCCATAGAACCAGAACCCGAGGAGGTGGAACGCCATGAGGTAGACAGTGCCTAGCATTTGGGTACCAGGATTTCTCTACTTGTCCTTCATCCTCCCTGAGGCCCCCTTGTGGTTGAATGGGGCCTGACAACTGGATTTGTAAAAGGGAGTTGTGGGTTCCAACTGACAGGGACTCTATTTCTTTTTTTTATTATTTTTTAAAAAGATTTTTATTTATTTATTTGAAAGTCAGAGTTACACAGAGAGAGGAGAGGCAGAGAGAGAGAGAGAGAGAGAGAGAGAGAGGTCTTCCATCCGATGTTTCACTCTCCAATTGTCCGCAAATGGCTGGAGCTGTGCCGATCCAAAGCCAGGAGCCAGGAGCTTCTTTTGGGTCTCCCACGTGGGTGCAGGGTCCCAAGCACTTGGGCCATCTTCCACTGCTTTCCCAGGCCATAGCAGAGAGCCAGATCGGAAGAGGAGCAGCCAGGACTAGAACCGGTGCCCATATGGGATGCCGGCATTTCAGGCCAGGGCGTTAACCCACTGAGCCACAGTGCTGGCCCTAGGGACTCTATTTCAACCATAGCATTTTGTTGCTCATGCAGAGATTTTGTTTGCTTTTTTTTTTAAGATTTATTTTTATTTATTTGAAAGCGTTCCAGAGAGAGGTAGAGCCAAAGAGAGAGAGAGAGAGAGAGAGAGAGAGAGAGGTCTTCCATCTGCTGGTTCACTCTCCAAATGACCACAATGACCAGAGCTGAGGTGATCTGAAGCCAGGAGCCAGGAGCTTCTTCCAGGTCTTGCATGCAGGTGCAGGGACCCAAGGACGTGGGGCATTCTCCACTGCTTTCACAGGCCATACAGAGAGCTGGATGGGAAGAGGATTGGAAGAGGAGCAGCCCATATGGGATACCTGCGCCACAGGCAGAGGATTAACCTACTGCTCCACAGCGCTGGCCCTGCTTGTTTGTTTTTAAAAGATTTATTTATTTGAGGGGTAGAGTTACAGAGAGGGGGAGAGACAGAAAGATCTTCCGTCCACTGGTTGACTCCCCAAATGGCTGAAGTGGCCAGAGCTGATCCTAACTGAAGACTGGAACCAGGAGTTTCTTCCAGGTCTCCAGTGTGGCTGCAGGGGCCTAAGCCCTTGGGCCATCTTCTACTGCTTTCCCAGGCCATAGCAGAGAGCTGGACCGGAAGTGGAGCAGCTGGGACACGAACAGGCACACTTATGGGATGCCAGCACCTCATGTGCACTAAGCCTTAGCACCAGCCCCAATGTTTGCTTGCTCGCTTGCTTGTTTTTAAACCATACTGCTGCAGTCTTCAAAGTGTAGTTGCGATGGAAGCTGTGTTTGCCGATTCCTTAGCGACCACGTGAGCACAGATACCTGCCCACCATGATGGACATGCAGCCTGTGTGGACACACGCTGAGATGTGGGCATGTTTGTTCAGCAGCATAACTGAACATAACCTGACTGATTCCCAAACTCCTTACAAAGGACCTGGAATATGCAAGTTATGCAATCTCCATTCTTCCCCAGTGTGTTCATGTAGGACTTTTTTTTTTTTTTTTGACAGGCAGAGTTAGACAGTGAGAGAGAGAGAGACAAAGGTCTTCCTTCCGTTGGTTCACCCCCCAAATGGCTGCTATGGCCGGCGCACCACACTGATCCGAAACCAGGAGCCAGGTGCTTCCGCCTGGTCTCCCATGAGGTGCAGGGCCCAAGCACTTGGGCCATCCTCCACTGCACTCCCGGGCCACAACAGAGAGCTGGACTGGAAGAGGAGCAACCGGGACAGAATCCAGCACTCTGACCGGGACTAGAACCTGGAGTGCTGGCGCCACAGGTGGAGGATTAGCCTAGTAAGCCGCGGCGCCGGCCCACGTAGCACTTTTACATGGCATTATAATAATGTGTTTCTCCATTTGTATTTCTTGCTGGAATCTGAGTGCCCTGAGGCTAAGGACCGTGATCTGTTGGACTTTATATTCTTAAGTATCCTCTGACCATTCAGTGATGCTTAAATGTTTACAGAAAAGAATCAGTCAAGTATGTATTGAAATAGAGTTCTGCCACTTGAATTCGCTTAAAATTTTTGGAGCCTTAGATTTTTTTTTATTTTAATCTGTAAATTGGGGGGAAAAATTCTTGATGGCATTATAAGGAATGAAAAAAAAAAAAGAGCATGAAGATATGTGCTGTGCTCTGAATGTGTTCCCCCAAATTCACATGTTGGAAAAATGATCCCCAATGCAACGGTGCTGGGAGGTGGGCCCCCTGGGAAGTGTTACCCTCGTGAGTGGATTAATGCCACTGTCAGATGGCTTGCGGGAGTGGGTTTGCTCTTCCTGGCTCTTTCTTCCATTTCTTCCATGTGAGGCTGCAGCAGGACGGTCCGTTCCAGATGCCAGCACCCTGATTCTGGGCTCCCGGATCCTCAGAACTGTGAAAAGTAAATTTCCGTTCTTCATCAATTACCCTGGTGTTCTGCTCGAGTAGCCCAAATGGACCAAGGCAAAATGGAAGCACTTTATGAATTTTAAAACTGTGTACACATGCAGAGAGCATTACAAATGCGTGACACCAAAACCGAAGTTGGGAGTGACTGAGCTCAAAGCAGGACTACCCCTTGAGATTTCGAGACTTCAAGATCCCGAGTTTGAAGGAAGGGGCCCTAGGAGGCCTGCTTTGGCCTGGATAGGACCTGACTGTGTCTGGAAGCTTGGTCTCCAGTGTGACGATGTGCAGAGGTGGGGTGTGGTGGAATGAGAAGGTGAAAAGGTCATGCCAAGATGGCCCCTGAGGTGAGAAGGTCATGACAAGATGGCCGCTGACAATAGAAACTGCCTGGCAACAGGCCGTGATTGGATGGCTTCGGAAACCACATGACAACAGAGCCTGATTGACAGCAGGCCGTGATTGGATGGTTTCAGAAACTGCCTGGCAACAGAGCCTGACTGGCAACAGGCTGTGATTGGATGGCTTTGGAAACCACCTGGCAACAGGCTGTGTTTGGTCAGGGCATAGACCGCCCCTTGATCGGATTGGCTGCCTTGGCTATATAAGCAGCTGTAGCAACTGAAATAAACGAGTCTGCGGGCTGTTTGCCTCAGGCCTGACTCCGGGGTCTGTGTGGTGACTCCGCGCCTCTTGCCCCCACCACGCTGCTCCTCTCAGAACGAATCTTCAGAGAAGAAATCAACCTCAACAGTGGGGCAACCACTGAGAGGCGGGACCTAGTGGGAGGGGATCAGGGCTTGGGAGTATCGTCTTTGGAAGGGATGCTCACAGGACCCTGTCGGTTCCCATCAGAGCCAACCTCTCTGGCTCTCTGGCTCATCCTTGCTCTCTTCCACATTCATTTCCACCATTGTGCTGCCATCTGCCAGTGAGAGCCTCACCAGAGACCAAATGGTTGGAGTACCTGCGCTTACACTCTCTGCTTCGAAAGAGCTAAGTAAGTCTCTTCTCTTTATAAAGTACCCAGTCTCCATATTTTCTTATAGCAACGGAAAGTGGACTAACACAAGGTCCTTCTGAAAGTGCCTTGGGCACACGAACCACGTAGGTCCCAAGGGCCCTACATCTACGTAGGGCTGACCAGATCCTCTGCTGGGGCTGGGGAGCGAACGACTCACAGCTGACATACAGTGGGTCAGGAGGTTGGGCAGGTGTCTCATGAGATAGCCTGGGAGGTGGCTCAGAGGGCCTGGGAAGCCGGTCACCTGGCCCAGAGCAAGGACACCAGCCCCGGCTGTCACCTTGTGGAGCAAATATACCCAGGTAGTCCTGAGTGTCCCTAGGGGCCCAGGAAATTTTGGTGTCATCACAGGTCAAGAGTAAAGGGGGGTTTTTCTGATGTTCTGGTTTCAGGGTCCAGGTTCCCATTTTTGTAACTGACCACTGAGGCTCACAATGCCGTAAGGCAGTGGACAAGACACAGGAAGTGGATTAAGGGAAAGTGATTCTGGCCTGCGGTGTGTCACTCACAGGTGTATGGCCCTAGGCCTGATACTGCTCATCACTAATTATTTTCTTGAAAATAAGGATAATTCTTTTCTTACCTCACAAGGTTGAGGCACACTCTGTGTTTCCTAAGTGATAATACACAGATGTGTGTGTGTGCATGTGTGTGTGTGCGTGTGTTAATCATTTTGGCGATCCTTATCTCATCATACTATGTGTGTTATACTGTAATTCCTTGTTGGTGTGTCAGCTTTTCTTTTCTTTCTTTCTTTTTTTTTTTTTTGACAGGCAGAGTGGATAGTGAGAGAGAGAGACAGAGAGAAAGGTCTTCCTTTTTGCCATTGGTTCACCCTCCAATGGCCGCTGCGGCCGGCGCATCTCGCTGATCCGAAGCCAGGAGCCAGGAGCTTCTCCTGGTCTCCCATGCGGGTGCAGGGCCCAAGCACTTGGGCCATCCTCCACTGCCTTCCCGGGCCATAGCAGAGAGCTGGCCTGGAAGAGGGGCAACCGGGATAGAATCCGGCTTCCTTTCTCCAGCTCCTCCCCCAGTGATGCCACTTGATCCTGTAACTCTAGTAGGTCTTCCCTAAGCTCTCCTGGAATGAACTTTTCCCCTGAATTGGCCAGTAAGTAGTCAACAAGTAGTAGGAATTCCTCAAAGATGGTAGGAGACTGCTGCCATCTGCTGGTAAGCACGTGACACGACAGGTAAGAATTCCTCTTGGGGATAGGCTTCCTGTGTCCTGGAATTCGGTCTCATCAGACTTACATGCCTTTGCCCGGCTTCCCCTCTGTCCACGACTCCGTTTCAGAGTCGAGTCTGGGCAAAGCACGGCCGGCAGCTGTCTGCGGAGTCCTTCATTTGTGCAAAGATAGACTTACCCGCTTATACCCAGGAGCCTGGTAGGAGAGCTAAGAGCAGCAGAAGTGGGTCACAGTCATAAACAGGTGCCACAGAGAGGGGGCAAGGGCCAGCAGAGTCCTGCAGAGGCCTGAGAGGGCTGCTGCTGCTTGGGGACATGGCAGGAACCATCGAGGCCCCACAGAAAACACAGCCTTGGCACTCCTACCACGTGGAAGGGGTGTTTTGCCATGTGGGGCCTGGTTTGGCAAACAGAATCTTAGCAGAGATTCCAAGAACCTAGAGGGGGTGTGCCAGCCATGCAGAGGATGGACAGAAATTTACCGTTGGAAGGCCTGCAGGGGGCTAGGGGTTGTCACGTATCATTCACTCAGGAAAGCAGACTGGCCCAGGGCACTTGGTCAGTGGGTAGTGGGAAATAGGCTGGAGAGGTAGGCTCGGACTGGTCCAGCAAAACACGTACCGTCAGTGCCCCAGCCAAGTACCCCCAAACCTTATCTTTGCACCTCCTGCCTGCAGAATTTGTCAGTCTGCTGGCCCATCCTGCACTGGAGAATTAATCCCCTTTCCCTCCCCTGCCACACAGCAAGACCAGCAGCCTGTCTTTTTTCCTGTAGCCTATGACCTATAGTTTGTCCTTTGTAATGTAGCCTGTATCCTATAGCCTGTGTCCTCTATCCTGTGTCCTGTGTCCATTAGCCTGTTTGTGTGGCCTGTGTCCTTGTCCTGTAGCCAGTGTTCCATTGCCTGTGTCCTGTAGCACGTGTCCTGTAGCTTGTCCCTGTGTCTTGTAGCCTGTGTCCTGTAGCCTATGTCCTTTAACCTGTGTCCTATAATCTGTGTCCTGTGTCCTCTGGTCTGTTTCTTTTTGTGTGTGTCCTGTGGTCTGTGTCCTATGTTGTATATCCTGTGTCTTGTAGCCCATCTCTTGTGGCCTGTGGACACAGGACACACAAACAGGATTGAGGACACAGGAAACAGGAGACAGGCTACAGGACATAGGATAAAGACTACAGGACACAGCCTACAGGACACAAAACTAAGGCAATAGGACACAACATACTTGCCACAGACAGAGGCAACAGGCTACAGGACACAGGACACAGGCTATAGGATTCAGGACAGAGGCCAGAGGACACAGGATATAGGACACAGAATACAGATCACAGGACACAGGCTAGAACATAGGCTACAGGACATAGGTTACATGCCACAGGTCACAGGATACAGAACACAAGATACAGGACATAGGACACAGGCAAAAGGACATAGGTGTAGGACAAAGGACAAAGGAAACAGACTATTGGGCATGATACACAGGCTACGGGACAGAGAATACAGGACATGAGACACAGGCTACAGGACACAAGATACAGGACATAGGCCACAGGACACAGGCTGCAGGACATAGGCCACAGGCTACAGGACAGAGGCTCCAGGATACATGCTACAGGACACAGGACACAGGCTACATGACACAGGCTACACGACACAGGACGCAGGCTACATGACACAGGCTGAAGGACACAGGAAACAAGACACAGGACACTGGCTATAGGACAGGCCACAGGTGAGGTCAGTGAGGGGAGAGGGCTCAGGCCCTGTAGGACAAGGAGGGGAGCAGTGGCCTGGCCCTGGAGTGCGAGGAGGTGAATGGTGCCAGACCTGGAGGGTGAGGAGGGGAGCAGGGCCTGGCCTGGGAGGGCAGCAAGGCCTGCACCTCAGGAGAGTGGGTCCCAGCCCTGAAGGATGGAGAGCGGAGTGGGGCCGGCCCTGGAGGGTAGGAATGGAGCAGGGCCTGGAGGGTGGCCAGAGCATTGACTGAGGGGATTAGGCCTGGCCCTGGAGGGCAAGGAGGGGAGTGGGGCCTTTCCCTGGAGGGTGGCCAGGGCCCTGCCTGAGGGGATCATGGCCCTGGAGGGCAAGGAGGAGAGAGAGGCCTTTCCCTAGAGGGTGGCCAGGGCCCTGCCTGAGGGGATCATGGCCCTGGAGGGCAAGGAGGAGAGAGGGGCCTGTCACTGGAGTGTGGCCAGGGCCCTGCCTATGTTCTGGAGCCTATGTCCTATGGCCTGTGACCTGTGGCCTCTGTCCTGTGTCGTGTAGCCTGTGTCCTGTGTCCTGAAGTCTTTGTCTTGTGTCCTGTAGCCTGTGTCCTTTAGCCTGTGTTCTATGTTGTGTAGCCTGTATCTTGTAGCCTGTGTGCTGTGTTGTAGCCTCTGCCCTGTGTCCTGTATCCTGTTTCTGCAGCCTGTGTCCTATAGGCTGTGCCTGTGTCCTGTGTCCTGTGGCCTGTGACTGGTGTGCTGTGTCCTGTGGCCTCGAGGCCGGGCCTCGTTCTCCTGAGGCGTGGGACACTCTGCGCTCCAGGGCCAGACCCTGCTCCCCTCCTCACCCTCTAGGGCCTGGGTCCTGCTTCCCACACTGCCTTCCAGGGCTGGACACCACTACCCACAAGGCCCTCCAGGGCTGGACACTGCCCCCCTCCTCGCCCCCAGGGCCAGGGCCCACTCTCCTCCTTGCCCTCTAGGGCCTGGGCCCCGTCCCCTCCTCGCCCCCCAGGGCCAATGCCTGCTCTCCTCCTTGCCCTCCAGGGCCTGGGCCCCGGTCCCCTCCTCGCCCCCAGGGCCAATGCCTGCTCTCCTCCTTGCCCTCCAGGGCCTGGGCCCCGGTCCCCTCCTCGCCCCCCAGGGCCAATGCCTGCTCTCCTCCTTGCCCTGCAGGGCCTGGGCCCCCGGTCCCCTCCTCATCCCCAGGGCCAATGCCTGCTCTCCTCCTTGCCCTCCAGGGCCTGGGCCCCCGGTCCCCTCCTCGCCCCCCAGGGCCAATGCCTGCTCTCCTCCTTGCCCTCCAGGGCCTGGGCCCCGGTCCCCTCCTCGCCCCCAGGGCCAATGCCTGCTCTCCTCCTTGCCCTCCAGGGCCTGGGCCCCGGTCCCCTCCTCGCCCCCCAGGGCCAATGCCTGCTCTCCTCCTTGCCCTGCAGGGCCTGGGCCCCCGGTCCCCTCCTCATCCCCAGGGCCAATGCCTGCTCTCCTCCTTGCCCTCCAGGGCCTGGGCCCCCGGTCCCCTCCTCGCCCCCCAGGGCCAATGCCTGCTCTCCTCCTTGCCCTCCAGGGCCTGGGCCCCGGTCCCCTCCTCGCCCCCCAGGGCCAATGCCTGCTCTCCTCCTTGCCCTCCAGGGCCTGGGCCCCGGTCCCCTCCTCGCCCCCAGGGCCAATGCCTGCTCTCCTCCTTGCCCTCCAGGGCCTGGGCCCCGGTCCCCTCCTCACCCCCCAGGGCCAATGCCTGCTCTCCTCCTTGCCCTCCAGGGCCTGGGCCCCGTCCCCTCCTCACCCCCAGGGCCAATGCCTGCTCTCCTCCTTGCCCTCCAGGGCCTGGGCCCCGGTCCCCTCCTCACCCCCAGGGCCAATGCCTGCTCTCCTCCTTGCCCTCCAGGGCCTGGGCCCCCGGTCCCCTCCTCATCCCCAGGGCCAATGCCTGCTCTCCTCCTTGCCCTCCAGGGCCTGGGCCCCGGTCCCCTCCTCGCCCCCCAGGGCCAATGCCTGCTCTCCTCCTTGCCCTCCAGGGCCTGGGCCCCGTCCCCTCCTCGCCCCCCAGGGCCAATGCCTGCTCTCCTCCTTGCCCTCCAGGGCCTGGGCCCCGTCCCCTCCTCACCCCCAGGGCCAATGCCTGCTCTCCTCCTTGCCCTCCAGGAATGGGCTCTGCTTCCCATGCAGCCCTCCAGGCCTTGGTCACACACCAGGGCTGGGCCCCACTCCCCTCCTTGCCCTGCAGGGTGGGGCCCATCTCCCTCAGGCATGGCTATGGCCACCCTCCAGGGCTGGGTCCTTGCTCCTCTCCATGCCCTACAGAGCTGGGCCTTGCCCCTTTTCGGGCGCAGCACTAGCCATCCACCAGGGCTCCCCACTCCTTGTCCTCCAGGGCCTGGGCCCCACTCCCCTCCTTGCCCACCAGGGCCTGGGCCCAGCACCCATTGCTGCCCTCCAGGGCCAGGCCCCACTCTCCTCAACAACCTCCAGGGCTGGACCCCGCTCCCTTCCTCACCCTCAAGGGCTGGACCTCTTTCCCCTCCTTGCCCTCCAGCACTGGGCCCCACTTCCCTCCTTGCCCTCCAGGGTTGGGTCCTGCTCCCGGTAGGCATGGCCTTGGCCACCCACCAGGGCTGGGCCCCATACCTCCCCTTGTCCTCCAGGGTCTGGGCCCCACTCCCCTCCTTGCCCTCCATGGCCTGTGCCAGGCTCTCATTGCTGCCATCCAGGGCCAGGCCCTGATCCCTGACTCACCTTCCAGGGCCTGGGCCCAGCTCCCCATGCGGCCCTCCTTGGCCAGGGCCCACTGCCCTCAATGCCCTCCAGGGAGAGGAGCAGGCATTGGCCTTGGGGTGCGAGGAGGGGAGCAGGGCCTGGCTCTGGAGGGTGTTGAGGTACTAGTGGGCCCAGCCCTGGAGGGCAGTGTGGTGATGGGCCCAGACATGGAGGGCAGTGTAGGGAGCTGGGCCCAGGCCCTGGAGGGTGAGGAGAGGAGGAGGGCCCAGGCCCTGGAGGACAAGGAGTGGAGTGGGGCCCAGCCCTGGTGGGTGGCTAGTGCTGCGCACAAGGGGAGAAGGGCCCGGCTCTGTAGGGCACAGAGAGGAGCAGGGGCCCAGCCCTAGAGGGTGGGCATGGCCATGCCTGAGGGGAAAAGGGCCTGACCCTGCAGTGTAAGTAGGGGAGTGGCCCAAGGGGAACAGGGCTCAGTTCTTTATGGCACGGAGAGGAGCAGGGGCCCAGCCATGGAGGGTGGGCAAGGCCATGCCTGAGGGGAGTGGGGCCCAGCCCTGGAGGCCAAGGAGTGGGGCAGGGCCCAACCAAGGAGGGCGAGGAGTGGAGAGTGGTCCGGCCCTGGATGGTGTTCATGGCAGTGGGGCCTGGCCCTGAAGGCCGTGTGCGGATCAGGGCCCAGGCCCTAGAGGGTAAGGAGGAGAGCAGGCACTGGCCCTGGGGGATGAGAAGGGGGATGGGGTCTGGCCCTGGAGGGAGGCCAGGGACGTGCCTGAGGGGAGCAGGGCCTGGCTCTGGAGGGTGAGGAGGGGAGCATCCTGGCCCTTGTGTGCAAGGAGGCGAGTGGTGCCAGCCCTGGAGCACAAGGAGGGGAGCAGGGCCTGGCCCTGGAGGGCGAGGATTGGCGTGGGGCCCAGGCCCTGGAGGGCGAGGAGGGGAGCAGGGTCCAGCCCTGGAGTGTGATGAGTGTATTGGGACCCAGCCCTGGAGGGTAGCATGGGGAGCTGAGCTAGGTCCTGGAGGGTGAGGAGGGGAGCAGGGCCTGGCCTTAGAGGGCAAGGAGGGAGCGGAGCCCAGGCCCCGGGGAGCGAGGAGGGGAGCAGGGTCCATCTCTGGAGGTCTGTGAGCAGAGTAGGGCCCAGCCCTGGAGGGCAAAAAGGGGAGCAGGACCAGATCCAGGAGGGCGAGAGTGGAGCAGGGTCCGGCCCTATAGGGCGTTGAGGGCAGTGGGGCCCGGCCCTGGAGGGCAGCATGGGGAGTGGGGCCTGGCTCTGGAGGGCAGTGTGGGGAGCAGGGCCCAGGCCCTGGAGGGTGAGGAGGGGACTGGCGCCTGGCCCTGAAGCATTTCGTATGCTTTTTTCCTATTATCTCATAGTTCCAGGACTCAGATGTAGATCTGGATCCACTTTGGGTTGAGTTTTGTGTGTGTTGAGACAGGGTCTAGTTTCATTGTGCATGTGGGCATCCAATTTCCCCAATGGGATTTTATTGAGAAAACGATTCATTTCCCAATATGTATTCCTAAGACCTTGTTGAACATCACTTGGCTGTAGATATGTGGGTTTACTTCTAGGTTCTGAATAATTGACTCTTTTACTAGTTCTTTTTAAAATGTAATTAATCTATTTGAAAGACATACTGTCAGCGAGGAGAAATGGAGGGAAGGGGAGAGAAGGGCATGGAGAGAGCAAGCGTGAGAACCACACCACTGTAATTATGAAGATGTCATAAACACGTTTCACAGCCTGCGTTGCAAGAACTCAGGAGCCTGGAGGAGCGACAATGGGTCCATTGCCTTCCCCAGGAATCCTCCCTCAGGAGGAAGACAGAGCTGAGTGAGTCTGAGGCTGTAACCTGCTGTTCTATGGGAGAGGGAGCCTGGCTTGTTTGTGCAGCGTCTCCAGCAACATTGTTTCTATTCTCTCCCTGTGTGTGCTCTGAGTGCTTCACCTTCAGAAGACAAACAGAGCAGCAGGCTGCTGGTGGGCAGCACCACCAGAGCTCAGTTTGCAAATGCTCCATTCCTCTACAGGGACAGCTTTATGCCTACATTTTTGATTTTGAACATACAAGTACATATGTGTGTGAGTGGACGTACACATGAGTGAGGGAGCCAAAATCTGCTCAAGCCATGGCAGAGCTTGGAAATCTTTTGGGACAATGAGCTGAGCCTGCCTGGGCTAAGATGAGCAGTTGACTCCTCTTAATGGACATCTTTAATGGACATGAACCAAGAGGAAATGAAGAAGGGGGGTGGGAATAGAGAATCGAAGGACCAGTGCTTATACACAAATATTGAAACAATAGAAAAAGCCTGAAGGGGACTGTGTTAAGGTATCAAATGCTAAATACCAATCTCTGTCACCAACTTAAGCCCAAAGTTTTTGGGGTCCTTTCTCTTTAACCAAGTGGAAGGTTTCTTGAGAAGACCATGGTGTGTGCCCAGCTGTGATTGGTTAGAGCCTCCTCTGACCCCAGGAGAGCCACTGTGATGTCATTCCAACTGCCTTCCACTTCCCTGGCTTGGGCTCGGTTCTGTTCAGTTGGCCCAGGAAGCTCTGTGGAGACTGCCTGAAGGATTGGACGACATCACTGGTTTTCCCTTGTCCTGTCATTTGTAGTGTTGTTTTGTCTGGTCTATTAGTTCTCTTTACAGTAGTGATTCTTTTAGTTTTTCTTCTATTTTGGTTTTTTTGCTATTTTTCAATTTCTCCCCCCCTCCCATTTTTACATTGTATGCTTGTGTATTTATTGTCTTTAAATATTTGTTTATTTATTTTTTTGTGTTTTCTTCACAGGCTAAATGTACTTGATGCTGTGTTCATTTTGTCCTTCATGTGTTTCCCTGTTTTCTGTTTCCTCATTTTTTGATCCTTTGATTTAGATAAGATCGTTATAATACTTATCGATTAGCATTGTTACCATAGTTACCATAGTTTGTGTTGCTTTACTTCACCATTTTTAGTATTCTGTGTGTTTTATAACTTTTAATTCTAAATTTTGATACACTGTTAGTGATTAGTATACCATAGTTCATAGAGTTAGATTTATCTGTTAGAAATAGTAGCATATAGAGCTGTTAATTTTGGTTTCCATTTAGCTTGTTGGATTTCTATTTGTTTCCCAATTTTTGTTGTTACTTAGGTGACTAGTAAGTGCAGGGGTGTGGGGTGGGGGTGGGGATCGCACCATGGACGGCCTCACTGCCTTCACCAGTGAGGAGGAGGTCCTGGATGGGTACCAGGTCCTCAGGGTCCTCGGCCAGGGCGGTTTTGGGCTGGTGAAACTGGCCTATCATTGGGAGAGCAGGACCCAGGTGGCTGTGAAGGTGGTGGAGAATGGGGGCCAGCACTCCTGCGGCTTCCAGCAGTTGTGTGCAGAAGCAGAAATCATGAGGGGGCTGCACCACCCTCACATCATTAAGCTCCTGCAGGTCAGGCACACGGCCGAGAGGGGCTACATCTTCATGGAGTGTGCGGTCAGGGGGGACCTCAGAGGTTACATGGTAGAACGCGGCTACCTTCTAGATGGAGAGATTCGCCAGCTGTTGACGCAGACCCTATTAGCTGTGCACTACTGCCATGCGCAGCACGTTGTGCACAGGGATTTGAAGTTAGAAAACCTGCTTCTCGACGCCAACCTAAACATCAAGCTGAGCGACTTTGGGCTCAGCTGCAAACTGGCGGACGGAGAGCGCCTGCGGAGTCTGTGCGGGACCTTTGCCTACTGTGCGCCCGAGGAGTTCCTAGGTAAGGAGTTCTGCGGGTACAAGGCGGATGTGTGGAGCGTGGGCGTGATCCTGTATGCCATGGCAGCAGGGGCACTCCCTTTCGTCGGAGAGGATTTTGTGGAGCTGCAGGCAGCCATCCTGTCTGGATACTACAGAATCCCCCACTATGGAAACCCAGAGCTGTGTAACCTGGTGGACAGCTTACTGACCCGGGACCCTGAGGCCAGGCCCACAGCAGCAGACATCATGGGCCACCCATGGCTCCAGGCAGGACATGAAGCACCTGCAACCAGTGACGAGTTCCTGTTTCTTCCCCAGGAAGAGGCAGGATGGGAATTCCCATGGGGCCTATGCCCTCCACTGTGGCTTCAGGAGTGGGATGACCCCTTGCCCCCTGTGCCACGCTGGGGGATCTCTCAACAGCAGGTCTTCAGCATCCAGGAAATGCATGGACAGAGTGCAGTGGAGCCTCCAGTACCTCCTCAGGGTCCTGGAGCTCTAAGCTCCCTTGAGGACCTGGGATTCCAGCTGGGCCACAAAGCAGGCTCTCTGCCACCCAGGCTCCAAGCCAGTGTCCTGTGCCCAGGGCTTCAGGAGGAGCACAGCAAAGGGAAGCCCACGCCCCAGGCTCAGAGCTGTCCCGTCCTCCAGTGCCTCCAGGGACACTCAGGCTGCAACAGCAGAGCCCGTGAGTGTGGCGCCCTGAGCTCCCAACCACTGGTGCTCATAGAGGACCAGTCGGGGCAGACTCCTTGCCTCGGGACTCCCGGTGTGAGCAGCAGTGAGTCCTGCAGGAGAGAGAGTTCCCAACGGGACATGTGGACAAGGACCCCCGCTGCCTGTGCCGTCCTCTGCCAGGATGATCTGACCTCTCTCTCCACCACACTGAGCACCGACAGCAGTGAGGCGGAGTTGGAAGTCAGGAGCGGCTCCCAGGGAGCTCCAGAGAGGCAGAGCATCCCAGGCCAAGAGCAGCAGCAGCAGCAGGAGGAGGAGGAGGAGGCAGGGAGCTCAGACAGGCAGGCGAGAAAGGGCAAGGGTCGCCTGGGGATTGGCAGGAGAGTGGTCAGATTCTTCAGATGGCTGTGTTGCATCCTGCCAGCCCCAGAGGACAGCCCTTGAGTGAAGAGAGGAGAGTGGCCTCTCGGTAGCCTCTTGGGAAATGGCCCAGAGGAGGGGCCTTCCATGAGAAGTTTAGCAGTGAAGGGGGAGTCATGGACTCCTGTCTGGGAGGAGGCAGGTGAGGAGGCAGTCAGCGACATTGCAGGCAGAGAGGGGATACATTGTTGCATTTTTCAGATGGCCAGTAGGAAACATGTTTTCATGGTTAGGGGTCAGGAGCTTTTCCCCAAATAGAAGAACATGGTGTTTGATTTTGTTTAAAAAAGAAATCCATGAATATCACTCTGTAATGAAAAATCCTGTGCCAGGCATTATTGGGCCCCTCCCTTAGTCCCCTGCTGGCTAGCAGCAGTAGCATTTTCTCACAAATACCTACTTTTTCTTTTGCTCCCCCACCCTCATGATCCGTGTTGGGTTTATGCGAGACAAAGAATGGACTTGAACTTCCTGCTGCATCGTTGTGCCGTGACTGGGATGGACTCAGCTCCCTGGGAAAGGTGAGCAAGGCAGACTGCTGCTCTGGTGTCTGGAGTGCCCCTGATCTTCTCCCTAGTCATGTTTTCTTTTAGATCCCCCAGGTCTCTGAGCCAGTTCAAAGCAATTGGTGTGGGATGCCGGCTGTAAGATCCAGGGCCTACTTTGGATGACACTCTTTGTCCTCCTCCCACTTTATTCTGTCTTGGATTATTGCCTGCATATGTGCTCAGGTGGCTCTCTGCCCTGGGAAGTCTTCTCACTTGAGTTTCCTTCTCCAAGCCCAAGTCCCAGGTCCATGGATTATTAAATGCTGTGACAACTTGAAGCTCCCAGATCTGACCTGAGGAGCCTGCATCGCAGACCGAGGTGGCCTCTCCCATTGAGCTGCCTTCTTGTGTGCCCCAAAGAACTCAGGACCCACATGTCTGGGAAGAAGGCACCTGGCACCTTGACTCGTGCCCATGCTTTCCATTTTCCTGCCCAGGTTTTTCTTTGCCAAAAAGCATGTTGGAAGGAATTCCTTCCCAGAGCCATGCTCTTAAAGGTGACTCACAGGGAAAATTCCCTCCTCGTGCCACACCCACGTCCCCCCTCTGCACATTCAACAGTCCTGCAGCAAGGACCACTCGCCCTCCCTCCAGACTTTGGCCACGGGAGTGTTCATTGAGACCCCGTTTGTAGAACCTCATTTCCAAGTTCAGACATGATGCAGGGACAGCAGGAGTGCCAGAGGACAGAGGCAACGACTGCTCAGGACTGCGGGAACCCCAAAGACTTGGCGACTTCTGGGAGAATGGGGGTTCTAAAACCCGGCCACTGTGGGGGTGGCTGAGGAAGGAGGAGGCAGCTGCTGGGGTCCATGTGGTGACCTAGTGATGCAGTGGCAGAGGGAGTGCCCAGGGAAGGTGCTGATGGGGCCTAGGGGCTGCGCAGTGGGCCTGGGAGTGGCGCAGAGGGCCCAAATAACCTGTGGCTGCAGGAGAGCCCAAGAAGAAGTAGGAAGCATCCTCGGGCAATCAAAGGGAGGCTGCTGGGGACCGTGCTGGGGCCCAATGACAGGTGGCTCCTGGTGGCTGCACTGGGGCACAAAGATGTGGCTTCCCTGGGGGTGCCCGAGGATGGAGAAGTAGGCAGCCAAGGCAGGCCATGAAGTGGCAGGTGCTGGGCAACAGTGCAGGGTGCCCAATGCTGCAGTGACAACAGGGTGTTCGAAGACAGAGGCAGTGGCTGCTAGGGACCACTGAGGGACACCAGTGACTTAGTGGCAGCAATGGTAGCTGGGCCCAGCTTCTTAAGGTAAGAGGGAGCAGGGTAAGGCCCTGGAGGGTGAGAAAGGGAGCAGGGCCTGGCCCTGAAGGCGAGGAGGGGAGCGGGGTCTGGCCCTGGATGGCGTTGAGGTTCGTGGGGCCCGGCCCAAGAGAGCAGCGTGCTGAGTGGGGCCCAGCACTGGAGGGCAGCATGGGGGGCTGGGCCCAGGCCCTGGAGGGCGAGAAGGAGAGTGGCGCCCAGGCCCTGGAGGGCCAGTAGGGGAGTAGGTTCCAGCTCTGGAGGGCTTTTAGCAGAGTGTGCCATGGCCATGGAGTGCAGGGAGGGGAGCAGTGCCAGCCCAGGTGGGCAAAGAGTGAGCGGGCTGCAGCCCTGGAGGGCATTGAGGGCAGTGGGGCCAGGCCCAGGTGGGCAGTGTGGGGAGCTGGGCCCGGGCCCTGGAGGGGAAGAGGAGAGCAGGGCCTGGCCCTGGAGATCGAGGAGGAGAGTAGGGTCTGGCCCTGGAGGACAAGGATTGGAGTGGGGCCTGGGCCCTGGAGGGCGAGGAGGGGAACAGGGTCCAGCCCTGGAGGGCAGTGAGTGGAGCTGGGCCCAGGCTCTGGTTTCAAGGTGGGGAGCAGGGTCCAGCCCTGGAAGGTGGCGAGCAGGGTGGGCCCAGGCCCTGGAGGGCGAGTAGGCAAGCAGGGTCTGGCCATGGAGGGCGTTGAGGGTAGTGGGGCTTGGCCCTGGAGGGAAGCCCTGAAGCGGGGCCCAGGCCCTGGAGTTGAAGGTTGGCATGGGGCCCAGGTTCTGTCGGGCAAGGAGAGATGAGGACCCAGGCCCTGGAAGGCGATGAGCAGAGAAGGGCCTGGCCCTGAAGGTGAGGAGGGGAGCGGGGTCTGGCCCTGGAGGGAGGACAGGGATGCGTCTGTGGAGAGAATGGCCTGGCTCTGGAGGAGGAGGAGTGGGGTCCAGCCCTGGAGTGTGAGGAGGCGAACACAGGCGCTGGAGACCAAGGAGGGGAGCAGGGTCTGGCCCTGAAGGGAGGCCAGGGATGGGCCTGAGGGGAGCAGGGCCTGGCTCTGGAGGGCGAGGAGGGGAGCAGGACCAGTAGGGGAGTAGGTTCCAGCTCTGGAGGGCTTTTAGCAGAGTGTGCCATGGCCATGGAGTGCAGGGAGGGGAGCAGTGCCAGCCCAGGTGGGCAACGAGTGAGCGGGCTGCAGCCCTGGAGGGCATTGAGGGCAGTGGGGCCAGGCCCTGGAGGGCAGTGTGGGGAGCTGGGCCCGGGCCCTGCAGGGTGAAGAGGAGACCAGGGCCTGGCCCTGGAGATCAAGGAGGAGAGTAGGGTCTGGCCCTGGAGGACAAGGATTGGAGTGGGGCCTGGGCCCTTGAGGGTGAGGAGGGGAACAGGGTCCAGCCCTGGAAGGCAGTGAGTGGAGCTGGGCCCAGGCCCTGGAGGGCGAGTAGGCAAGCAGGGTCCAGCCATGGAGGGCGTTGAGGGTAGTGGGGCCTGGCCCTGGAGGGAAGCCCTGAAGCGGGGCCCAGGCCCTGGAGTGTGAAGGTTGGAGTGGGGCCCAGGTTCTGTCGGGCAAGGAGAGGTGAGGACCCAGGCCCTGGAAGGCCAGAAGCGGAGCAGGGCCTGGCCCTGAAGGTGAGGAGGGGAGCGTGGTCTGGCCCTGGAGGGAGGACAGGGATGCGCTTGTGGGGAGAATGGCCTGGCTCTGGAGGGGGAGGAGGGGAGCAGGCCCAGACCAAGGGTACGAGGAGGCGAGAACGAAGGACATAAGACACAGGCTACAGCACTCAAAAGACACAGGACATAGGCCACAGGACACAGGCTACAGCACACAGGCCACAGGCTACAGGACACAGGACATAGCCCAGACGACACAGGACACAGGATAGAGGACACAGAATACAGAAAACAGGACACAGGCTACAGGACACAGGACATAGCCCAGACGACACAGGATAGAGGACACAGAATACAGAACACAGGACACCGGCTACAGGACACAGGACATAGCCCAGACGACACAGGACACAGGATAGAGGACACAGAAGACAGAACACAGGACACAGGCTGCGGGACCCATGACACAGGCTCCAGGATATAGTCCACAGGCTACAGGACACAGGTTATAGGCTACAGGAGACAGGACAAAGGCTAAACAACATAGGACACAGGACACAGGACAGAGGCTCCAGGACACAGGCTATGGGACACAGGATAGACCGACAGAACAAAGGATACAGGCCCCAGGTTACATGACACAGGCTGAAGGAAAGAGGGAACAAGACACCGGACATTGGCTATAGGATAGAGTGTCCTGTAGCCTGTGTGCTGTAGCCTCTCTCCTGTGTCCTGTAGCTTGTCACCTATGTCTGTGTCCTGTAGCCTGTGTCCTGGGTTCCATATCCTGTGTCCTCTATCCTGTGTCCTGTGTTGTCTGGGCTATGTCCTGTGTCCTGTGTCCTGTAGCCTGTGTCCTGCATCCTGTAGCCTTTGGCCTCAGTCCTGAAGCCTGTGTCCTGTGACTTACGTCACAGACTAGCAGACAGAATGCACAGGCTACAGGACCCAGGACCCAGGACACAGGACATAAGACACAGGCTACAGGACTCAAAAGACACAGGACATAGGCCACAGGACACAGGCTACAGCACACAGGCCACAGGCTACAGGACACAGGACATAGCCCAGACGACACAGGACACAGGATAGAGGACACAGAATACAGAACACAGGACACAGGCTGCGGGACCCACGACACAGGCTCCAGGATATAGTCCACAGGCTACAGGACACAGGTTATAGGCTACAGGAGACAGGACAAAGGCTAAACAACATAGGACACAGGACACAGGACAGAGGCTCCAGGACACAGGCTATGGGACACAGGACAGACCGACGGAACAAAGGATACAGGCCGCAGCCTACACGACACAGGACACAGGCTACATGACACAGGCTGAAGTAAAGAGGAAACAAGACACCGGACACCGGCTATAGGATAGAGTGTCCTGTAGCCTGTGTGCAGTAGCCTCTCTCCTGTGTCATGTAGCTTGTCACCTATGTCTGTGTCCTGCAACCTGTGTCCTGTAGCCTGTGTCCTGGGTTCCATATCCTGTGTCCTCTATCCTGTGTCCTGTGTTGTCTGGGCTATGTCCTGTGTCCTGTGTCCTGTGTCCTGTGTCCTGTAGCCTTTGGCCTCAGTCCTGTAGCCTGTGTCCTGTGACTTATGTCACAGACTAGCAGACAGAATGCACAGGCTACAGGACCCAGGACCCAGGACACAGGACATAAGACACAGGCTAGAGGACTCAAAAGACACAGGACTTAGGCCACAGGACACAGGCTACAGCACACAGGCCACAGGCTACAGGACACAGGCCATAGCCCAGACAACACAGGACACAGGATAGAGGACACAGAATACAGAACACAGGACACAAGCTGCGGGACCCAGGACCCAGGCTCCAGGATATAGTCCACAGGCTACAGGACACAGGTTATAGGCTACAGGAGACAGGACAAAGGCTAAACAACATAGGACACAGGACACAGGACAGAGGCTCCAGGACACAGGCTATGGGACACAGGACAGACCGACGGCACAAAGGATACAGGACGCAGGCTACATGACACAGGACACAGGCTACACGACACAGGCTGAAGGAAAGAGGGAACAAGACACTGGACACCGGCTATAGGATAGAGTGTCCTGTAGCCTGTGTGCTGTAGCCTCTCTCCTGTGTCCTGTAGCTTGTCACCTATGTCTGTGTCCTGCAACCTGTGTCCTGTAGCCTGTGTCCTGGGTTCCATATCCTGTGTCCTCTATCCTGTGTCCTGTGTCGTCTGGGCTATGTCCTGTGTCCTGTGTCCTGTAGCCTGTGTCCTGTGTCCTGTAGACTTTGGCCTCAGTCCTGTAGCCTGTGTCCTGTGACTTAGGTCACAGACTAGCAGACAGAATACACAGGCTACAGGACCCAGAACACAGGACATAAGACACAGGCTACAGGACTCAAAACACAGGACATAGGCCACAGGCGACAGGCTACAGCACAGAGGCCACAGGCTAGAGGACACAGGACATAGCCCAGACGACACAGGACACAGGATAGAGGACACAGAATACAGAACACAGGACACAGGCTACAGGATACAGGACATAGCCCAGACGACACAGGACACAGGATAGAGGACACAGAATACAGAACACAGGACCCAGGCTGCGGGACCCACGACCCAGGCTCCAGGATATAGTCCACAGGCTACAGGACACAGGTTATAGGCTACAGGAGACAGGACAAAGGATAAACAACATAGGACACAGGACACAGGACAGAGGCTCCAGGACACAGGCTATGGGACACAGGACAGACCGACGGAACAAAGGATACAGGCCGCAGCCTACACGACACAGGACACAGGCTACACGACACAGGCTGAAGGAAAGAGGAAACAAGACACGGGACACCGGGTATAGGATAGAGTGTCCTGTAGCCTGTGTGCTGTAGCCTCTCTCCTGTGTCCAGTAGCTTGTCACCTATGTCTGTGTCCTGCAACCTGTGTCCTGTAGCCTGTGTCCTGGGTTCAATATCCTGTGTCCTCTATATTGTGTCCTGTGTCGTTTGGGCTATGTCCTGTGTCCTGTGTCCTGTAGCCTGTGTCCTGTGTCCTGTAGCCTTTGGCCTCAGTCCTGTAGCCTGTGTCCTGTGACATATGTCACAGACTAGCAGACAGAATGCACAGGCTACAGGACCCAGGGCACAGGACATAAGACGCAGGCTACAGGACTCAAAAGACACAGGACATAGGCCACAGGCGACAGGCTACAGCACAGAGGCCACAGGCTAGAGGACACAGGACATAGCCTAGACGACACAGGACACAGGATAGAGGACACAGAATACAGAACACAGGACACAGGCTGCGGGACCCAGGACCCAGGCTCCAGGATATAGTCCACAGGCTACAGGACACAGGTTATAGGCTACAGGAGACAGGACAAAGGCTAAACAACATAGGACACAGGACACAGGACAGAGGCTCCAGGACACAGGCTATGGGACACAGGACAGACCGACGGAACAAAGGATACAGGCCGCAGCCTACACGACACATGACACAGGCTACACGACACAGGCTGAAGGAAAGAGGAAACAAGACACGGGACACCGGGTATAGGATAGAGTGTCCTGTAGCCTTTGTGCTGTAGCCTCTCTCCTATGTCCTGTAGCTTGTCACCTATGTCTGTGTCCTGTAGCCTGTGTCCTGGGTTCCATATCCTGAGTCCTCTATCCTGTGTCCTATGTTGTCTGGGCTATGTCCTGTGTCCTGTGTCCTGTAGCCTGTGTCCTGTGTCCTGTAGCCTTTGGCCTCAGTCCTGTAGCCTGTGTCCTATGACTTATGTCACAGACTAACAGACAGAATGCACAGGCTACAGGACCCAGGACACAGGACACAGGACATAAGACACAGGCTACAGGACTCAAAAGACACAGGACATAGGCCACAGGACACAGGCTACAGCACACAGGCCACAGGCTACAGGACACAGGACATAGCCCAGACGACACAGGACACAGGATAGAGGACACAGAATACAGCACACAGGCCACAGGCTACAGGACACAGGACATAGCCCAGACGACACAGGACACAGGATAGAGGACACAGAATACAGAACACAGGACACAGGCTGCGGGACCCAGGACCCAGGCTCCAGGATATAGTCCACAGGCTATAGGACCCAGGTTATAGGCTACAGGAGACAGGGCAAAGGCTAAACAACATAGGACACAGGACACAGGACAGAGGCTCCAGGACACAGGCTATGGGACACAGGACAGACCGATGGCAGAAAGGATACAGGCCGCAGGCTACACGACACAGGACACAGGCTACAGGACACAGGCTGAAGGAAAGAGGGAATAAGACACCGGACACTGGCTATAGGAGAGAGTGTCCTGCAGCCTGTGTGCTATAGCCTCTCTCCTGTGTCCTGTAGCTTGTCACCTATGTCTGTGTCCTGCAACCTGTGTCCTGTAGCCTGTGTCCAGGGTTCCATATCCTGTGTCCTCTATCCTGTGTCCTGTGTTGTCTGGGCTATGTCCTGTTTCCTGTGTCCTGTAGCCTGTGTCCTGTAGCCTTTGGCCACAGTCCTGTAGCCTGTGTCCTGTGACTTACATCACAGACTAGCAGACAGAATGCACAGGCTACAGGACCCAGGGCACAGGACATAAGACGCAGGCTACAGGACTCAAAAGACACAGGACATAGGCCACAGGCCACAGGCTACAGGACACAGGACATAGCCCAGACGACACAGGACACAGGATAGAGGACACAGAATACAGCACACAGGCCACAGGCTACAGGACACAGGACATAGCCCAGACGACACAGGACACAGGATAGAGGACACAGAATACAGCACACAGGCCACAGGCTACAGGACACAGGACATAGCCCAGACGACACAGGACACAGGATAGAGGACACAGAATACAGAACACAGGACACAGGCTACAGGACACAGGACATAGCCCAGACGACACAGGACACAGGATAGAGGACACAGAATACAGAACACAGGACACAGGCTGCGGGACCCACGACACAGGCTCCAGGATATAGTCCACAGGATACAGGACACAGGTTATAGGCTACAGGAGACAGGACAAAGGCTAAACAACATAGGACACAGGACACAGGACAGAGGCTCCAGGACACAGGCTATGGGACACAGGACAGACCGACGGCACAAAGGATACAGGACGCAGGCTACAGGACACAGGCTACACGACACAGGCTGAAGGAAAGAGGGAACAAGACACCGGACACTGGCTATAGGAGAGAGTGTCCTGTAGCCTGTGTGCTGTAGCCTCTCTCCTGTGTCCTGTAGATTGTCACCTATGTCTGTGTCCTGCAACCTGTGTCCTGTAGCCTGTGTCCAGGGTTCCATATCCTGTGTCCTCTATCCTGTGTCCTGTGTTGTCTGGGCTATGTCCTGTTTCCTGTGTCCTGTAGCCTGTGTCCTGTAGCCTTTGGCCTCAGTCCTGTAGCCTGTGTCCTGTGACTTACGTCACAGACTAGCAGACAGAATGCACAGGCTACAGGACCCAGGGCACAGGACATAAGACGCAGGCTACAGGACTCAAAAGACACAGGACATAGGCCACAGGCCACAGGCTACAGGACACAGGACATAGCCCAGACGACACAGGACACAGGATAGAGGACACAGAATACAGCACACAGGCCACAGGCTACAGGACACAGGACATAGCCCAGACGACACAGGACACAGGATAGAGGACACAGAATACAGAACACAGGACACAGGCTACAGGACACAGGACATAGCCCAGACGACACAGGACACAGGATAGAGGACACAGAATACAGAACACAGGACACAGGCTGCGGGACCCAGGACCCAGGCTCCAGGATATAGTCCACAGGCTACAGGACACAGGTTATAGGCTACAGGAGGCAAGACAAAGGCTAAACAACATAGGACACAGGACACAGGACAGAGGCTCCAGGACACAGGCTATGGGACACAGGACAGACCGACGGAACAAAGGATACAGGACGCAGGCTACAGGACACAGGCTACACGACACAGGCTGAAGGAAAGAGGGAACAAGACACCGGACACTGGCTATAGGAGAGAGTGTCCTGTAGCCTGTGTGCTGTAGCCTCTCTCCTGTGTCCTGTAGCTTGTCACCTATGTCTGTGTCCTGCAACCTGTGTCCTGTAGCCTGTGTCCTGGGTTCCATATCCTGTGTCCTCTATCCTGTGTCCTGTGTTGTCTGGGCTATGTCCTGTAGCCTGTGTCCTGTGTCCTGTAGCCTTTGGCCTCAGTCCTGTAGCCTGTGTCCTGTGACTTAAGTCACAGACTAGCAGACAGAATTTACAGGCTACAGGACCCAGGACACAGGACACAGGACATAAGACACAGGCTACAGGACTCAAAAGACAGAGGACATAGGCCACAGGACACAGGCTACAGCACACAGGCCACAGGCTACAGGACACAGGACATAGCCCAGACGACACAGGACACAGGATAGAGGACACAGAATACAGCACACAGGCCACAGGCTACAGGACACAGGACATAGCCCAGACGACACAGGACACAGGATAGAGGACACAGAATACAGAACACAGGACACAGGCTACAGGACACAGGACATAGCCCAGACGACACAGGACACAGGATAGAGGACACAGAATACAGAACACAGGACACAGGCTGCGGGACCCAGGACCCAGGCTCCAGGATATAGTCCACAGGCTATAGGACCCAGGTTATAGGCTACAGGAGACAGGACAAAGGCTAAACAACATAGGACACAGGACACAGGACAGAGGCTCCAGGACACAGGCTATGGGACACAGGACAGACCGATGGCAGAAAGGATACAGGCCGCAGGCTACACGACACAGGACACAGGCTACAGGACACAGGCTGAAGGAAAGAGGGAATAAGACACCGGACACTGGCTATAGGAGAGAGTGTCCTGCAGCCTGTGTGCTATAGCCTCTCTCCTGTGTCCTGTAGCTTGTCACCTATGTCTGTGTCCTGCAACCTGTGTCCTGTAGCCTGTGTCCAGGGTTCCATATCCTGTGTCCTCTATCCTGTGTCCTGTGTTGTCTGGGCTATGTCCTGTTTCCTGTGTCCTGTAGCCTGTGTCCTGTAGCCTTTGGCCACAGTCCTGTAGCCTGTGTCCTGTGACTTACATCACAGACTAGCAGACAGAATGCACAGGCTACAGGACCCAGGGCACAGGACATAAGACGCAGGCTACAGGACTCAAAAGACACAGGACATAGGCCACAGGCCACAGGCTACAGGACACAGGACATAGCCCAGACGACACAGGACACAGGATAGAGGACACAGAATACAGCACACAGGCCACAGGCTACAGGACACAGGACATAGCCCAGACGACACAGGACACAGGATAGAGGACACAGAATACAGCACACAGGCCACAGGCTACAGGACACAGGACATAGCCCAGACGACACAGGACACAGGATAGAGGACACAGAATACAGAACACAGGACACAGGCTACAGGACACAGGACATAGCCCAGACGACACAGGACACAGGATAGAGGACACAGAATACAGAACACAGGACACAGGCTGCGGGACCCACGACACAGGCTCCAGGATATAGTCCACAGGATACAGGACACAGGTTATAGGCTACAGGAGACAGGACAAAGGCTAAACAACATAGGACACAGGACACAGGACAGAGGCTCCAGGACACAGGCTATGGGACACAGGACAGACCGACGGCACAAAGGATACAGGACGCAGGCCACAGGACACAGGCTACACGACACAGGCTGAAGGAAAGAGGGAACAAGACACCGGACACTGGCTATAGGAGAGAGTGTCCTGTAGCCTGTGTGCTGTAGCCTCTCTGCTGTGTCCTGTAACTTGTCACCTATGTCTGTGTCCTGCAACCTGTGTCCTGTAGCCTGTGTCCTGGGTTCCATATCCTGTGTCCTCTATCCTGTGTCCTGTGTCGTCTGGGCTATGTCCTGTGTCCTGTGTCCTGTAGCCTGTGTCCTGTGTCCTGTAGCCTTTGGCCTCCGTCCTGTAGCCTGTGTCCTGTGACTTATGTCACAGACTAGCAGACAGAATGCACAGGCTACAGGACCCAGGACACAGGACATAAGACACAGGCTACAGGACTCAAAAGACAGAGGACATAGGCCACAGGACACAGGCTACAGCACACAGGCCACAGGCTACAGGACACAGGACATAGCCCAGACGACACAGGACACAGGATAGAGGACACAGAATACAGCACACAGGCCACAGGCTACAGGACACAGGACATAGCCCAGACGACACAGGACACAGGATAGAGGACACAGAATACAGAACACAGGACACAGGCTACAGGACACAGGACATAGCCCAGACGACACAGGACACAGGATAGAGGACACAGAATACAGAACACAGGACACAGGCTGCGGGACCCAGGACCCAGGCTCCAGGATATAGTCCACAGGCTACAGGACACAGGTTATAGGCTACAGGAGACAGGACAAAGGCTAAACAACATAGGACACAGGACACAGGACAGAGGCTCCAGGACACAGGCTATGGGACACAGGACAGACCGACGGCACAAAGGATACAGGCCGCAGGCTACACGACACAGGACACAGGCTACACGACACAGGCTGAAGGAAAGAGGGAACAAGACACCGGACACTGGCTATAGGAGAGAGTGTCCTGTAGCCTGTGTGCTGTAGCCTCTCTGCTGTGTCCTGTAACTTGTCACCTATGTCTGTGTCCTGCAACCTGTGTCCTGTAGCCTGTGTCCTGGGTTCCATATCCTGTGTCCTCTATCCTGTGTCCTGTGTTGTCTGGGCTATGTCCTGTGTCCTGTAGCCTGTGTCCTGTGTCCTGTAGCCTTTGGCCTCAGTCCTGTAGCCTGTGTCCTGTGACTTAAGTCACAGACTAGCAGACAGAATTTACAGGCTACAGGACCCAGGACACAGGACACAGGACATAAGACACAGGCTACAGGACTCAAAAGACAGGGGACATAGGCCACAGGACACAGGCTACAGCACACAGGCCACAGGCTACAGGATACAGGACATAGCCCAGACGACACAGGACACAGGATAGAGGACACAGAATACAGCACACAGGACACAGGCTACAGGACACAGGACATAGCCCAGACGACACAGGACACAGGATAGAGGACACAGAATACAGCACACAGGCCACAGGCTACAGGACACTAGACATAGCCCAGACGACACAGGACACAGGATAGAGGACACAGAATACAGAACACAGGATACAGGCTGCGGGACCCAGGACCCAGGCTCCAGGATATAGTCCACAGGCTACAGGACACAGGTTATAGGCTACAGGAGACAGGACAAAGGCTAAACAACATAGGACACAGGACACAGGACAGAGGCTCCAGGACACAGGCTATGGGACACAGGACAGACCGACGGCACAAAGGATACAGGACGCAGGCTACACGACACCGGACAGAGGCTACATGACACAGGCTGAAGGAAAGAGGGAACAAGAAACCGGACACTGGCTATAGGAGAGAGTGTCCTGTAGCCTGTGTGCTGTAGCCTCTCTCCTGTGTCCTGTAGCTTGTCACCTATGTCTGTGTCCTGCAACCTGTGTCCTGTAGCCTGTGTCCTGGGTTCCATATCCTGTGTCCTCTATCCTGTGTCCTGTGTTGTCTGGGCTATGTCCTGTGTCCTGTAGCCTGTGTCCTGTGTCCTGTAGCCTTTGGCCTCAGTCCTGTAGCCTGTGTCCTGTGACTTAAGTCACAGACTAGCAGACAGAATGCACAGGCTACAGGACCCAGGACACAGGACACAGGACATAAGACACAGGCTACAGGACTCAAAAGACACAGGACATAGGCCACAGGACACAGGCTACAGCACACAGGCCACAGGCTACAGGACACAGGACATAGCCCAGACGACACAGGACACAGGATAGAGGACACAGAATACATAACACAGGACACAGGCTGCGGGACCCAGGACCCAGGCTCCAGGATATAGTCCACAGGCTACAGGACACAGGTTATAGGCTACAGGAGACAGGACAAAGGCTAAACAACATAGGACACCGGACACAGGACAGAGGCTCCAGGACACAGGCTATGGGACACAGGATAGACCGACGGAACAAAGGATACATGCCGCAGGCTACACGACACAGGCTACACGACACAGGCTGAAGGAAAGAGGGAACAAGACACCAGACACTGGCTATAGGATAGAGTGTCCTGTAGCCTGTGAGCTGTAGCCTCTCTCCTGTGTCCTGTAGCTTGTCACCTATGTCTGTGTCCTGCAACCTGTGTCCTGTAGCCTGTGTCCAGGGTTCCATATCCTGTGTCCTCTATCCTGTGTCCTGTGTCGTCTGGGCTATGTCCTGTGTCCTGTGTCCTGTAGCCTGTGTCCTGTGTCCTGTAGCCTTTGGCCTCCGTCCTGTAGCCTGTGTCCTGTGACTTACGTCACAGAGTAGCAGACAGAATGCACAGGCTACAGGACCCAGAACACAGGACATAAGACACAGGCTACAGGACTCAAAAGACACAGGACATAGGCCACAGGACACAGGCTACAGCACACAGGCCACAGGCTACAGGACACAGGACATAGCCCAGACGACACAGGACACAGGATAGAGGACACAGAATACAGAACACAGGACACAGGCTACAGGACACAGGACATAGCCCAGACGACACAGGACACAGGATAGAGGACACAGAATACAGAACACAGGACACAGGCTGCGGGACCCAGGACCCAGGCTCCAGGATATAGTCCACAGGCTACAGGACACAGGTTATAGGCTACAGGAGACAGGACAAAGGCTAAACAACATAGGACACAGGACACAGGACAGAGGCTCCAGGACACAGGCTATGGGACACAGGACAGACCGATGGCAGAAAGGATACAGGACGCAGGCTACACGACACAGGACACAGGCTACATGACACAGGCTGAAGGAAAGAGGGAACGAGACACCGGACACCGGCTATAGGATAGAGTGTCCTGTAGCCTGTGTGCTGTAGCCTCTCTCCTGTGTCCGTAGCTTGTCACCTGTGTCTGTGTCCTGTAGCCTGTGTCCTGGGTTCCATATCCTGTGTCCTCTATCCTGTGTCCTGTGTTGTCTGGAATATGTCCTGTGTCCTTGTCCTGTAGCCTGTGTCCTGTGTCCTGTGTCCTGTAGCCTTTGGCCTCAGTCCTGTAGCCTGTGTCCTGTGACATACGTCACAGACTAGCAGACAGAATGCACAGGCTACAGGACCCAGGACACAGGACACAGGACATAAGACACAGGCTACTGGACTCAAAAGACACAGGACATAGGCCACAGGACACAGGCTACAGCACACAGGCCACAGGCTACAGGACACAGGACATAGCCCAGACGACACAGGACACAGGATAGAGGACACAGAATACAGAACACAGGACACAGGCTGCGGGACCCACGACACAGGCTCCAGGATATAGTCCACAGGCTACAGGACACAGGTTATAGGCTACAGGAGACAGGACAAAGGCTAAACAACATAGGACACAGGACACAGGACAGAGGCTCCAGGACACAGGCTATGGGACACAGGACAGACCGACGGCACAAAGGATACAGGCCGCAGGCTACACGACACAGGACACAGGCTACACGACACAGGCTGAAGGAAAGAGGGAATAAGACACCGGACACCGGGTATAGGATAGAGTGTCCTGTAGCCTGTGTGCTGTAGCCTCTCTCCTGTGTCCTGTAGCTTGTCACCTATGTCTGTGTCCTGCAACCTGTGTCCTGTAGCCTGTGTCCTGGGTTCCATATCCTGTGTCCTCTATCCTGTGTCCTGTGTCGTCTGGGCTATGTCCTGTGTCCTGTGTCCTGTAGCCTGTGTCCTGTGTCCTGTAGCCTTTGGCCTACGTCCTGTAGCCTGTGTCCTGTGACTTATGTCACAGACTAGCAGACAGAATGCACAGGCTACAGGACCCAGGACACAGGACATAAGACACAGGCTACAGGACTCAAAAGACACAGGACATAGGCCACAGGACACAGGCTACAGCACACAGGCCACAGGCTACAGGACACAGGACATAGCCCAGACGACACAGGACACAGGATAGAGGACACAGAATACAGCACACAGGCCACAGGCTACAGGACACAGGACATAGCCCAGACGACACAGGACACAGGATAGAGGACACAGAATACAGAACACAGGACACAGGCTACGGGACCCAGGACCCAGGCTCCAGGATATAGTCCACAGGCTACAGGACACAGGTTATAGGCTACAGGAGACAGGACAAAGGCTAAACAACATAGGACACAGGACACAGGACAGGGGCTCCAGGACACAGGTATAGGCTAGAGGACTCAGGACACAGGACCCAGGCTACAGGACACAGGACACAGGCTACAGGATACAGGACACAGGCTAAAGGACGAGGACACTGGCTAGAGAACACAGGACAGAGCCCACAGCGCACAGCACACAGGCCACAGGACAAAGGCCACAGCTACCGGGTATAGGACACAGGCTGCCAAAATGAGGACACCAGGCATAGGATGCAAGATACAGGGCTTAGGGCACAGGTAAAAGGACATAGGCTATAGGACAAAGGACAAAGGCCTCTTCATGCTCACACCCTCACTGTTCTGACCTCACCGAGCCATGAGCAATATTTCAAAATCAAAGCCGATATTGTCCAAGGTCCAGAGACCTTTCTAGAACTGACCCTGTTACAGAATAAAAATTTCTTTTCCCCGCAATATTATCCCTTTTCCTCTGCTTTATTTTTCTCAATGAGAAAGTGGCAAGTGAGCCAGTGGTGCTGGGCAGCGTCTCCCAGAGCGTGTGTTCTCCCCCCTCTCCGCGAGTGTCCCTCATTGTCCAGCCTCCTTCCCTTGGTATCGGGTTGTTCCTCTGTTGTGAGGTCGACAGAGCAGTTTCCGTTCTCAACCACAACATTCTCTGGGAGTATCTTCAGCGACCGTTCATCCTCATCCAAGGGGCTGAGTCAGGAGACAGGAGGTGTCTACGGAGGGGCCTGGTTTGCAGCTCCACGAGGGGCCTCCCATGGTCCTCCCATTCTCCTGGCTTTCATCCTGAGTGCCCACTCTGGAGCTGCCGCACTTACGTGCCGTGCTGTGCCCTTCCCGTGGCTCCTTCCTGGACAGGCTGGGAGTGGGTGGAAAGGGGCATCTCTAAGGCCCTCCTCTTTCTGCTGCCTAGGAGGCTGTACAATGGGTGCATCCTGATGCTTCCAGTGCAACCACAAGATTCTCCCCTGGACCTGGGCGGAACAGCTGCTCCCAGCAGGCAGTCGTGTGCTTCGAGGTGTTGTGTCCAGGTGGCTTCTGGCCGCATCCATGGGTGGGGCCTAGACAGACAGCCATGGGTGAGAACTTGGGGGCCTGGGCTGTAGCCTTGATTATACATTAACTAATATGACATGAGCTTCCTCTAGAGCCTGACTGTCATTACCACGACCGAGGGACTGCACGAAGAACTGAGTATAGAAGAAAGAAAAACGACACCTTCTAGACCTTACCACCAGGCCGAAGAAAAGGGTCATTACAAGACACAAGGTACAGGGTGGTGCCGTGGCACACTTGGTTAATCCACCACCTGCGGTGCCGGCATCTGAAATGGGCGCCGGGTTCTAGTCGCGGTTGCTCCTCTTCCAGTCCAGCTCTCTGCTGTGGTCCAGGAAGGCAGTGGAAGTGTTTGGGCCCCTGCACACACATGGGAGACCAAGAAGAAGCACCTGGCTCCTGGCTTCAGATTGGTGCAGCACCAGCAGTAGTGTCCATTTGGGGAGGGAACCAATGGAAGGAAGACCTTTCTCTCTCTTTCTCTCTCTCACTGCCTATATCTCTACCTGTCAAATAAAAAGAACAAAACACAAGGTACCATACATGAAGGAGATAGCAGGAGGGAGCTTGTCACAGCCACAGGAGGATCCCACTTGCCACCCAGCACGTCCTATGGGGCAGTGACACTTACACGGAGACCCCCAGAGATAGGTTGGCGTGGTCCAGATGACTGGGACAAGGAATATGGAGGACCATGGAGGCTCCAGCAGAGGGCACAGGAGGGAGGGTGAACCAGAGGCGGGGGGAGGAGAAGGTTGTCCCTAACATGGCAGAGAGGTAGTAGGAGCCAGGTGGCACAGAGAAAGACGATACAGGGATGAGAGGGCTCCTGGTGGGGTGAAATGAGATCATAAATGCAAATCAGTGCCGTGCAGGTGCACAGGACAGGTTTGAACAACAGGAGGGACTTGCAAGTGCAAACCCACATGGAGGGGCCGGCCTGTGCTCCCAGGGACAGGCAGCTACCGAGCACGGGAGAATGAGGCACTCGGGGAGAGGAGGGAGGGGTGCAGGGTGAATCTGAGGTCGCCACCAAAGACACGGTGAAGGATGCAGGAGAGGGCAGCGCCTGCATGCGGAGAGCGGCGCCCAGGCCTCAGACTCCCCGGCTCTTCTCGGTCCGCGGTGGGTTTCCGGAGCTTGAAGACATCCCCGTGTACGTAATCGACAGCTGGCGAGGAGCTCTGGGCTGGGGTTAAAGCAGCTGCTGTGTCACTCATCAGCTGTGGGGACCAGCAGGCATCTCTCTCCTCCCTGTGCCGTCTCTCTGCCTCTGGCCGGGCTGCCTACGGTGGAGGACTCTTAGCAGGAGGTTCGAAGTTCTAGCCTAAGTAGTGTTTTACCACCTTTGTGATGTGGCCTGGGGAGTCACGTAGCGGAACGTACACCATATTGTATTTACTTATTTCCAGATAAGATCAGTCTGAGGGCCTGGGTGGACATGAGTAAGGGGCGAGGGAGGGAATCTATTCAACCCAGCACAGAGCTTCTGTTTTTAGATTTATATATTTCTTTGAAAGGCAGAGTCACACACACACACAGAGAGAGAGGGAGAGAGGAAGAGAGAGAGAGACATATTGTATTGTCAAGCAGTCCCTAAGGTGGGCCTAAATTCAAGGGGGAGGGGACAGAGATCCCCAGCCCTCAATAGGAGTCATGACTAAAAAAACAATCTGCCGTCATCCTTTCAAATTGCTAGAAAGTTCTTCCGGGCCCTTCTCCCCTCTGTCTGGCACTAGCCACCCAGCAGGGCTGGGCCCCACTGCCCTCCTCGCCCTCCAGGGTCAGGCCCTGCTCCCCTCAGGTAGGGCGCTGGCCTCCCTCCAGGTCCAGACCCCACTCCCCTCACCACACTCCAGGCCTTGGGCCCAATCCCCACCTCACCCTCCATTCCAGGCCGACACCTCTCCTCGCCCTCCGAGCCTGGCCCCAATCCAAACCTCACACTGCAGGGCTGGGCCCTGCACCCCTCTTCGCTCACCAGAGCCCAGCTCCTCTTCTCACACTCTAGGGCCTGTTGCTTTTAATAGTACGGTGTTGAGGGCAACTGGGTGCAGCCTTGGAGTGCAGCGTGGGGAGCGGTGCCTAGGCCCTGGAGGGCAAGAATTGGAGTGGGTCCAGAGCCCAGAAGAAGAGGAGAGTGGGGTCCAGCCTGGAGGGCATTGAACAGAGCAGGGCCCAGACCCTGGAGGGCGAGGAGGGGTGCGGGGCCCAGGCCCTGGACAGCCAAGAGGGGAGCAGTGTGCGGCCCTGGAGGGTGGTGAGGTGAGTGGGTTCAAAGCTGGAAGGCCTTGAGGGGAGTGGGGCTCAAGCCTAGAGAGCAGTCTGGGGGTCAGGGCCCGGGCCTTGAGGGTGAGGCTTGGAGTGGGGCCCTTGTCCACGAGGGTGAGCAGGGGTGTGGGTGTGGGAAGCAGGCCCTGAGGGCGAGGAGGGGAACAGGGTCCAGCCCTGGAGGGCGTGGAGGGTACTGGGGCCTGGCCCTGGAGGGCAGTGTGGGGAGTGGGGCCTGGCCCTGGAGCTCGAGGAGTGGAGCACAGTCCAGCCCTATAGGGTGTTGAGGGAAGTGGGGCACGACCCTGGGGGGCTGCCATGGGAGTGGGGCCCGGGCCCTGGAGGGTGAGGAGGGGAGCGTGGCCCAGGCCATGGGGGATGAGGTGGTGAGTGGCGTCCTGCTCTGGGCGGCTTGAGCAGGGCAGGGCAGGCCCCGGAGGGCGAAGAGTGGAGCGGGGTCTAACCCTGGAGGGCGTTGAAGGCAGTGGGGCCTGGCCCTGGAGTTAGTGTGTGGAGTATGTGTTGGCCCTGGAGGGCAGTGTGTGGAGATGGGCCCAGTGCCTGGAGGGCGAGGAGGGGAGAAAGGCCTGGCCCTGGAGGGCAAGGATTGCTGTGGGGCCCAGGCCCAGGCCCAGGCTCTGGCGGGCAAGGAGGGGAGCGGGGCCTGGCCTTGCAGTGTTGTGAGGGGAGTGGGGCCTGGCCCTGGAGGGCAGTAACAGTAGCTGGGCCCAGGTCCTCGTGTGCAATGAGAGTGTGGCCCCTATGGGGGTTGCTAGTGGCTCACACGAGGGGAGCAGGGCCCAGCTAGCAAGGCACGGAGAGGGTCATTGGCCCAGTCCTGGGGGTGTTGTCAGGGCCCTGCCTGAGGGGAGCTGGGACTGGCCCTGATCCCCAGGAGGAGAGAGGGGCCTGTGCCCAGAGGGTGACCACGGCAATCAGGGCCTGACCCTGCAGGGCAAGTACGGGAGTGAGGCCCAGCCCTGGAGGTTGGCCAAGGCCATGTCTGAGTAGAGCTGGGTCCAGCCCTGGAAGCCAAGGAGTGCAGCAGAGCCCGGCCCCGGAGGGCAAGCAGTGGTATGGGGTCCGACCCTCGATGGTGTTGAGGGCAGTGGGGCCAGGCCCTAGAGGGCCGCGTGTGGATGGAGCCCAGTCCCTGGAGGGCAAGGAGGAGAGCCGGGTCCAGACTGGAAGGCATTGAGGGGAGTGGGTTCCAGTCTAGGAGGACAGCGTGGGGAGCGGGGCTCAGGCCCTGAAAGGCCAGGAGGGGATCAGGGTGTGGCCCTCGAGGGCGTTGAGGGCACTGGGGTCTGGACCTGGAGGGCATTGAACAGAGTGGGTCCAGGCCCTGGAGGGCGAGGAGGGGTGCGGGGCCCAGGCCCTGGACAGCCAAGAGGGGAGCAGTGTCCGGCCCTGGAGGGTGGTGAGGGAAGTGGGGCATGACCCTGGTGGGCTGCTATGGGAGTGGGGCCCGGGCCCTGGAGGGTGAGGAGGAGAGCGTGGCCCAGGCCATGGGGGATGAGGTGCTGAGTGGTGTCCTGCTCTGGGCGGCTTGAGTAGCGTGGGGGAGGCCCTGGAGGGAGAAAAGTGGAGCAGGATAAAACCCTGGAGAGTGTTGAAGGCATTGGGGCCTGACCCTGGAGGTCAGTGTGTGGAATGGGTGTTGGCCCTGGAGAGCAGTGTGTGGAGATGGGCCCAGTCCCTGGAGGGCGAGGAGGGGAGAAAGGCCTGGCCCTGGAGGGCAAGGATTGGCGTGGGGCCCAGGCCCAGGCCCTGGAGGGCAAGGAGGGGAGCGGGGCCTGGCCTTGGAGTGTGGTGAGGGGAGTGGGGCCTGGCCCTGGAGGGCAGTAACAGTAGCTGGTCCCATGTCCTGGTGTGCAAGGAGAGGAGTGTGGCCCCTCTGGTGGGTTGCTAGTGGCACACACGAGGGGAGCAGGGCCTAGCTAGCAAGGCACAGAGAGGGTGGGGGCCCAGCTCTGGGGGGTTGCGGCCAGGGAACAGCCTATGGGGAGCTTGGCCTGGCTCTGGAGTGCAAGGAGGAGAGAGTGGCCTGTCCCTCGAGCGTGGCCAGGGCCATGCCAGGGGAGCTGGGACTGGCCCTGGATCCCCAGGAGGAGAGAGGGACCTGTCCCTAGAGGGAGACCATGGCCATAGCTCCGGGGAGCAGGGCCTGACCCTGCAGGGCAAGTCCAGGAGTGAGGCCCAGCCCTGGAGGCTGGCCAAGGCCATGGCTGAGTGGAGCTGGGCCCAGCCCTGGAGGCCAAGGAGTGCAGCAGAGCCCTGCCCATAAGGCCGAGCAGTGGCGTGGGTTCCGGCCCTGGATGGTGTTTAGGGCAGTGGGGCCAGGCCCTAGAGGGCCGCGTGTGGTTCACAGCCCAAGTCCTGGGGGGCGAGGAGGAGATCCGGGTCCAGACTGGAGGGCATTGAGGGGAGTGGGTTCCAGCCTTGGAGGACAGCGTGGGGAGCGGGGCTCAGGCCCTGAAGGGCCAGGAGGGGATCAGGGTGTGGCCCTCGAGGGCGTTGAGGGCACTGGGGTCTGGACCTGGAGGGCCTTGAACAGAGTGGGTCCAGGCCCTGGAGGGTGAGGAGGGGTGCGGGGCCCAGGCCCTGGAGGGCGAGGAGGGGTGCGGGGCTCAGGCCCTGGAGGGCGAGGAGGGTTGTGGGGCCCAGGCCCTGGACAGCCAAGAGGGGAGCAGTGTCCGGCCCTGGAGGGTGGTGAGGTGAGTGGGTCTTGAAGCTGGAGGGCCTGGAGGGCGAAGAGTGGTGCGGGGTCCAACCCTTGAGGGCATTGAAGGCAGTGGGTCCTGGGCCTGGAGGTCAGTGTGTGGAGTGGGTGTTGGCCCTGGAGGGCAGCGTGTGGAGATGGGCCCAGTGCCTGGAGGGAGAGGAGGGGAGAAAGGCCTGGTCCTGGAGGACAAGGATTGGCGTGGGGCCCAGGCCCAGGCCCAGGCCCAGGCCCTGGAGGGCGAGGAGGGGTGTGGGGCCCAGACCATAGAGTGTGTTGAGGGGAGTGAGGCCTGCCCTGGAAGCTTGTGTATGCGGTGGAGTGCCATCCCTGGAGGTCCAGGTGTGGAATAGGGTCCAGTCCTAAAAGTTGCTTAGTGCAGTGTGTCTTTTCATGGCAGGCAGTGTGGGCAGCTGGGCTAAGGCCCTTTGGGGCAAGGAGGAGAGCATGCACTGGCCCTGGGGGTGAGGAGGGCTTGGGGGCTTGGCCCTGGAGAGCAGCGTGGGGAGAGAAGCCCAGGCCCTGGAGGTCAATGAGTGGAGCATGGTCTGGTTCTATATAGGACAGTGTGGTGGACTGCGATGGGAGGGGGCCCAGGCCCTGGAGGTGAGGAGGAGAGCCGGTCCAGACCCAGGAGGGCAAGGAGTAGAGCAGGGTCTAGCCCTGGAGGGCGATGAGGGCAGTGGGGCCCGGCCATAGAGGGCAGCAGTTGGAGCTGGGCCCAGGCCATGACAGGCAAGTAGGGAGCAGGTATGGCCCTGGATGGAGGCCAGGAACACGTCTGAGGGGAGCAGGCCTGGCTCTGCAGGGCGAGGAGGTGAGCAGTGTCTTGCCCTGGAGGTCAAGGAGGGAGCAGGGTTTGGTCCTGGAGGGTGTTGTGTGGTGTGGGGCCCAAGCCTGGAGGGCAGTGTAGGGAGCAGAGCCCAGGCCCTGGAGCTCGAGGAGTGGAGCAGGGTCCAGGCATATAGGGCGTTGAAGGCAGTGGGATCATGCCCTTGACGGCTGTGATAAGAGCGGGGCTCAGGCCCAGGAGGGCGAGGAGGGGAGCGGTCCTTGGCCCTGGGATGGGAGCAATGGAGCAGGATCCAGCTCTGGAGGGCTTTTAGCAGAGCTGGGCCTGGCATTGTATGGCAAGAAGGGGAGCAAGCCCGGGCCTGAGGCTCGAGGAGTGGAGCGGGGTCCTGCCCTGGAGGACGTGGGCAGTGGGGCTCGGCCCTGGAGGGTAGTATATGGAATGGGACCTAAACCTGGAGGGCGAGGAGAGGACCAGGACTTGGCTCTGGGGGGCAAGGATTGGAATGGGGCCCAGGCCCTGGACGGCGAGGAGAGGGGGGCCCAGGTCCTGAAGGCATGGAGGGATTCTGGGCCCATCCTGTAGTGTGAGGAGGAGAGCAGGCCCTGGCCCTGGGGGGCTGCCATGGGAGTGGGGCCCGGGCCCTGGAGGGTGAGGAGGGGAGCGTGGCTCAGGCCATGGGGGATGAGGTGCTGAGTGGCGTCCTGCTCTGGGTGGCTTGAGCAGGGCAGGGCAGGCCCCGGAGGGCGAAGAGTGGAGCGGGGTCTAACCCTGGAGGACATTGAAGGCAGTGGGGCCTGGCCCTGGAGTTAGTGTGTGGAGTATGTGTTGGCCCTGGAGGGCAGTGTGTGGAGATGTGCCCAGTGCCTGGAGGGCGAGGAGGGGAGAAAGGCCTGGCCCTGGAGGGCAAGGATTGGCTTGGGGCCCAGGCCCAGGCCCTGGAGTGCAAGGATTGGCCTGGGGTCAGGCCAAGGCTCTGGCGGGCAAGGAGGGGAGCGGGGCCTGGCCTTGCAGTGTTGTGAGGGGAGTGGGGCCTGGCCCTGGAGGGCAGTAACAGTAGCTGGGCCCAGGTCCTCGTGTGCAATGAGAGTGTGGCCCCTATGGGGGTTGCTAGTGGCGCGCACGAGGGGAGCAGGGCCCAGCTAGCAAGGCACGGAGAGGGTCATTGGCCCAGTCCTAGGGTGTTGCCAGGGCCCTGTCTGAGGGGAGCTGGGACTGGCCCTGATCCCCAGGAGGAGAGAGGGGCCTGTGCCCAGAGGGTGACCACGGCAATCAGGGCCTGACCCTGCAGGGCAAGTACGGGAGTGAGGCCCAGCCCTGGAGGTTGGCCAAGGCCATGTCTGAGTGGAGCTGGGTCCAGCCCTGGAGGCCAAGGAGTGCAGCAGAGCCCGGCACCGGAGGGCGAGCAGTGGTATGGGGTCCGGCCCTGGATGGTGTTGAGGGCAGCGGGGCCAGGCCCTAGAGGGCCGCGTGTGGATGGAGCCCAATCCCTGGAGGGCAAGGAGGAGAGCCAGGTACAGACTGGAAGGCATTGAGGGGAGTGGGTTCCAGCCTTGGAGGACAGCGTGGGGAGCGGGGCTCAGGCCCTGAAGGGCCAGGAAGGGATCAGGGTGTGGCCCTCGAGGGCGTTGAGGGCACTGGGGTCTGGACCTGGAGGGCATTGAATAGAGCGGGGCCCAGGCCCTGGAGGGCGAGGAGGGGTGCGGGGCCCAGGCCCTGGACAGCCAAGAGGGGAGCAGGGTCCGGCCCTGGAGGGTGGTGAGGTGAGTGGGTCTCGCAGCTGGAGGGCCTGGAGGGGAGTGGGGCTCAAGCCTGGAGAGCAGTGTGGGGGGCAGGGCCCAGGCCCTGAAGGGTGAGAAGGAGAGCGGGGCCTGACTTTGGAGGGCGAGCAAGGGAGCAGGGCCCGGCCCTTGAGGGTGAGGCTTGGAGTGGGGCCCTTGTCTACGAGGGTGAGTAGGGGTGTGGGTGTGGGAAGCAGCACCTGGAGGGCGAGGAGGGGAGCAGGGTCCAGCCCTGGAGGGCGTGGAGGGTACTGGGGCCTGGCTCTGGAGGGCAGTGTGGGGAGTGGGGCCTGGCCCTGGAGCTCGAGGAGTGGAGCAGGGTCCGGCCCTATAGGGTGTTGAGGGAAGTGGGGCACAACCCTGGGGGCTGCCATGGGAGTGGGGCCCGGGCCCTGGGGGATGAGGTGCTGAGTGGCGTCCTGCTCTGGGCGGCTTGAGCAGGGCAGGGCAGGCCCGGGAGGGCGAAGAGTGGAGCGGGGTCCAACCCTGGAGGGCGTTGAAGGCAGTGGGGCCTGGCCCTGGAGGTCAGTGTGTGGAGTGGGTGTTGGCCCTGGAGGGCAGCGTGTGGAGATGGGCCCAGTCCCAGGAGGGAGAGGAGGGGAGAAAGGCCTGGCCCTGAAGGGCAAGTTTGATTTGGGGCTCGAGCCTATGCCCTGGAGGGCAAGGATTGGCCTGGGGTCAGGCCAAGGCCCAGGCCCTGGAGGGCAAGGAGCAGAGCGGGGCCTGGCCTTGGAGGGTGGTGAGGGCAGTGGGGCCTGGCCCTGGAGGGCAGTAACAGTAGCTGGTCCCATGTCCTGGTGTGCAAGGAGAGGAGTGTGGCCCCTCTGGTGGGTTGCTAGTGGCGCACACGAGGGGAGCAGGGCCTAGCTAGCAAGGCACAGAGAGGGTGGGGGCCCAGCCCTGGGGGATTGCGGCCAGGGAACAGCCTATGGGGAGCTTGGCCTGGCTCTGGAGTGCAAGGAGGAGAGAGTGGCCTGTCCCTCGAGCGTGGCCAGGGCCCTGCCAGGGGAGCTGGGACTGGCCCTGGATCCCCAGGAGGAGAGAGGGACCTGTCCCTAGAGGGAGACCATGGCCATAGCTCCGGGGAGCAGGGCCTGACACTGCAGGGCAAGTCCAGGAGTGAGGCCCAGCCCTGGAGGTTGGCCAAGGCAATGGCTGAGATGGGCTGGGCCCAGCCCTGGAGGCCAAGGAGTGCAGCAGAGCCCTGCCCATAAGGCCGAGCAGTGGCGTGGGGTCTGGCCCTGGATGGTGTTGAGGGCAGTGGGGCCAGGCCCTAGAGGGCCGCGTGTGGTTCACAGCCCAAGCCCTGGGGGGCGAGGAGGAGAGCCGGGTCCAGACTGGAGGGCATTGAGGGGAGTGGGTTCCAGCCTTGGAGGACAGCGTGGGGAGCGGGGCTCAGGCCCTGAAGGGCCAGGAGGGGATCAGGGTATGGCCCTCGAGGGCGTTGAGGGCACTGGGGTCTGGACCTGGAGGGCCTTGAACAGAGTGGGTCCAGGCCCTGGAGGGCGAGGAGGGGTGCGGGGCCCAGGCCCTGGAGGGCGAGGAGGGGTGCGGGGCTCAGGCCCTGGAGGGCGAGGAGGGTTGTGGGGCCCAGGCCCTGGACAGCCAAGAGGGGAGCAGTGTCCGGCCCTGGAGGGTGGTGAGGTGAGTGGGTCTTGAAGCTGGAGGGCCTGGAGGGCGAAGAGTGGAGCGGGGTCCAACCCTTGAGGGCATTGAAGGCAGTGGGGCCTGGGCCTGGAGGTCAGTGTGTGGAGTGGGTGTTGGCCCTGGAGGGCAGCGTGTGGAGATGGGCCCAGTCCCTGGAGGGTGAGGAGGGGAGAAAGGCCTGGTCCTGGAGGACAAGGATTGGCGTGGGGCCCAGGCCCAGGCCCTGGAGGGCAAGGAATGGTGTGGGGCCCAGACCATAGCGTGTGTTGAGGGGAGTGAGGCCTGCCCTGGAAGCTTGTGTATGCGGTGGAGTGCCATCCCTGGAGGTCCAGGTGTGGAATAGGGTCCAGTCCTAAAAGTTGCTTAGTGCAGCGTGTCTTTTCATGGCAGGCAGTGTGGGCAGCTGGGCTAAGGCCCTTTGGGGCAAGGAGGAGAGCAGGCACTGGCCCTGGGGGTGAGGAGGGCTTGGGGCTTGGCCCTGGAGAGCAGCGTGGGGAGAGAAGCCCAGGCCCTGGAGGTCAATGAGTGGAGCATGGTCTGGTTCTATATAGGACAGTGTGGTGGACTGCGATGGGAGGGGGCCCAGGCCCTGGAGGTGAGGAGGAGAGCCGGTCCAGACCCAGGAGGGCAAGGAGTAGAGCAGGGTCTAGCCCTGGAGGGCGATGAGGGCAGTGGGGCCCGGCCATAGAGGGCAGCAGTTGGAGCTGGGCCCAGGCCATGACAGGCAAGTAGGGAGCAGGTATGGCCCTGGATGGAGGCCAGGAACACGTCTGAGGGGAGCAGGCCTGGCTCTGCAGGGCGAGGAGGTGAGCAGTGTCTTGCCCTGGAGGTCAAGGAGGGAGCAGGGTTTGGTCCTGGAGGGTGTTGTGTGGTGTGGGGCCCAAGCCTGGAGGGCAGTGTAGGGAGCAGAGCCCAGGCCCTGGAGCTCGAGGAGTGGAGCAGGGTCCAGGCATATAGGGCGTTGAAGGCAGTGGGATCATGCCCTTGACGGCTGTGATAAGAGCGGGGCTCAGGCCCAGGAGGGTGAGGAGGGGAGCGGTCCTTGGCCCTGGGATGGGAGCAATGGAGCAGGATCCAGCTCTGGAGGGCTTTTAGCAGAGCTGGGCCTGGCATTGTATGGCAAGGAGGGGAGCAAGCCCGGACCTGAGGCTCGAGGAGTGGAGCGGGGTCCTGCCCTGGAGGACGTGGGCAGTGGGGCTCGGCCCTGGAGGGTAGTATATGGAATGGGACCTAAACCTGGAGGGCGAGGAGAGGACCAGGACTTGGCTCTGGGGGGCAAGGATTGGAATGGGGCCCAGGCCCTGGACGGCGAGGAGAGGGGGGCCCAGGTCCTGAAGGCATGGAGGGATTCTGGGCCCATCCTGTAGTGTGAGGAGGAGAGCAGGCCCTGGCCCTGGGGGGCGAGGAGGGGAGTGGGGTCTGGCCCTTGAGCGTGAGGAGGGGAGTGGAGCCCGACCCTGGATGGCAGCGTGGCAAACGGGGCTCAGGCCCTGGAGGGCGAGGAGGAGGGCAGGCCCTGGCTCTGGGGGGGCGAGGAGGGGAGTGGGATCCGGCCCTGGAGACTGAGGAGTGGAGCGGGGTCAGGCCCTGAGGGTGTTGAGGGGAGTGGGGACCAACCCTGCAGGTCAGTGTAGAGAGCAAATCCAGTCCCTGGAGCTCGAGGAGTAGAGCAGGTTCCAGCCCTATAGGGCGTTGAGGGCAGCGATAGGAGTAGAGGCCAGGACCTGGAGGGCGAGGATGGGAGTGGGCCCTGGCCCTCGGTGACGAGGAGAGGAGCAGGGTCCAGCCCTGGAGGGTGTTAAAGGTAGTGGGTCCTGGCCATGCATGCAGCTTGGGGAGTGGGTCTGGCCCTGGAGGGCAGCGTGAAGAGCTGGGCCCAAGCCCTGGAGGGTGAGGAGGGGTGCAGGGCTTGGCCATAGAGGGCAAGGCTTGGAGTGGGGTCCAGGACCAAGAGGGAGAGGAGGGGAGTGGGCCTAGTCCCTGGAGGGTGAGGAGGGGAGCCAGGCCACGCCCTGGAATAGGCCAGAGCCCTGCCTGAGGGGAGCAAGGTCCAACCCTGGAGGGCAAGGAGGGGTGTGTGGTCCGCCCAGCAGTGGGAAGAGAGCAGGCCCTGGCCTGGGGAGTGAGGAGGGGAATCTGGCCCAGGCCCTGGAGGGCGAGGAGGGGAGCAGGGCCCCACACAGGAGGACAAGGAGTGGAGCAGGGGCCAGCCCTAGAGGGCGTTGAGGGTAGTCCTGGAGGGCAGCATGGGGAGTGGGGCCAGGCCCTGGAGGGTAAGGAGTTGAGTAGAACCGGACCTGGGAGGGCAAGGAGGGGAGCAGAACCTGAGCTTGGAGGGTGAGGAGGAGAGCAAGCACTGGCCCTGGGGGCTAGGAGGGGAATGGGGCCAAGGCCCTGGAGGGTGCGGAGGGGTTAGGGGTCCGGCCCTGGAGAGCAGTGTGGGGAGCAGAGCCCAGGCCCTGAAGGGTGAGGAAGGGAGCGGGGCCTGACCTTAGATTGCAAGGTCGGGAGCAGGACCTGACCCTGGAGGGGGAGGATTGGAGTGGGGCCCATGTCCTGGAGGGCGAGCAGGGAGTGGGCCCAGGCCCTGGAGGCAGAGGAGGGAGTGGGGCCCAGGCCCTGGACGGCGTGGAAGGGAGCAGTGTCCAGCCTTGCAGAGCTTTGAGGGTATTGGGGCCCAGCCCAGGAGGGCAGTGTGTTGTGTGAGGTATGGCCCTGGAGGGCAGCATGGGGACTGGGGCCCAGGCCCTGGAGGACGAGGATTGGTGTGGGGACCAGGCCCGGGAGAGTGAGGATTGGAGTGGGGACCAACCCTGGAGGTCAAGGTGTGGAGCATGGTCTGGCCCTATAGGGCGTTGAGGGCAGTGGGGCCTGGCACTGGAGGGCTGCGATGGGAGGCGGCCCAGGCCCTGGAAGGCTAGGAGGGAGTGGGGCCCAGGCCCTGGAGGGTGGGGAGGAGATCGGCTTCCAGCTCTGGAGGGCTCTGAGAAGAGCAGGGCCCAGCCCTGGAGGGCAAAAAGGGGAGCAGGGCTAGGCCCAGGAGGATGAGGAGTGGAGGAGGGTCTGGCCCTATAGGGCACTGAGGGTAGTGGGGCACAGTGCTGGAGGGCTGGGATGGGAGGGGGCCCCAAACCATGGAAGGCGAGGAGGGGAGTGGGGCCCAGGTTCTCAGATGAGGGCCGGGATGCCCTGGTCCCAGTGAGCCCGCTGTGTCACAACCCCGTCCCGGTGAGAAGGGGCAGAGGCGGATGTGGTGGTCGGCGACCCCATGACGGGGACTGCAGACGCCACCCTGAGAAGAGTCGGGAGCAGGTGCAGGGCCGAGCCCCTGGTTTCCTGGGGGGTGGGGGTGGGGGCGGCCAGTTTCCTGAGAGCGACCCCAGCAGGTGCAACGTGGAACCCTGACGCCACGCGCAGTGTCTGTGTGTGTGTGTGATCGCAGGGGGTTAGTTTTGGTTTTTAGTTTTATTTTTAATATTGGAAAGAGTAAAAGAGATAGCTCCGTTCACTGGCTCCTTCCCAAACCCCCACAACAGCTGGGAGCTGGGAGCTCCACCTGGTCTGGGGTGGGGGCAGGGACATGAGGACTTGAGCCCCCGCCTCGGGCCCTGCTGTGACTCAGCAAACATCGCCTTCCACCCCGCTCTGAGCTGGCTGCCCGGGAGGTGCGTGTGGATCTCGCCTTTGGTGGATCGTCTGCCCAGGCCTTAAGGAAGGCCCCACAGTCCCTGTCTGGGCTTCTCTTAGGGCTAGGCGGGTTCTCCAGAGGTGTTCTACCTCCTGCCTGGGGGGCTGGCCCCCGGGAGCTCAGGGCAGAGGGTGGCAGTGAGCTCGGTGGCCGTAGTGAGTTGTCACCTGCACTGCGCTCGCAGGACACCACAGCCCTGAGCACACCACGGCCCACGCACTGTGCTCCACCACGGCCCCCAGCTCACCACGGCCCCCGCACTGTGCTCCACCACGGCCCCCAGCTCACCACGGCCGCCAGCACTGCACTCTCAGGACACCACAGCCCCCAGCTCACCACGGCCGAGGTGAGCACACGGCCGAGGTGGAGCACAGTGCTGGGGGCCGTGGTGAGCTGGGGGCTGTGGTGGAGCACAGTGCGGGGGCCGGGGTGAGCTGGGGGCCGTGATGGAGCACAGTGCGGGGGCCGTGGTGAGCTGGGGGCTGTGGTGTCCTGAAAGCACCGTGCTGGGGGCCGTGGTGAGCTGGGGGGCCGTGATGGAGCACAGTGCGGGGGTCATGGTGAGCTGGGGGCCGCACTGTGCTCTCAGGACACCACGGCCCCCAGGTCACCACGGCCCCAGCACTGTGCTCTCAGGGCACCTCTGTCCGCTGCACTGTGCTCTCACGACACCACGGCCCCCGAGCCCCGAGCTCACCACTGCCCCCTGCACTCATCTGTGACGCCCTCTCCCGCTGTCTGCAGGAAGTCTTCTGGCACTGGAGAGACTCCTGGTTCACTCCCCAGATGGCCGCGATGGTTGGAGCTGGGCTGATCTGAAGCCAGGGGCTGGGGGCTTCCTCTGGGTCTCCCGCATGGGTACAGGGGCCCAAGGACTTGGGCCATCTTCTGCTGCTTTGCCAGGCTGTAGCCAGGAGCCTGATCGTAGGTGGAGCGCCCAGGACTCGAGCTGGCAACTGGATGGGATGCCGGGACTGTAGGCGGCTTTACACGCTATGGCACGTGGCGCCGGCCCCAGGAGCGCTCACTTAGACTTGAGATATATTGGGGCAGCTCCTCTGCCTGCAGCTTCCACAGTGACCTCCGTGGCCTTGCTGCCCGTCACAGCTTGACCTTGACCTGCCATCCGCTGTCACTCACCCATGAGCCTCTTAGCTTGCGAGACCTGGGAGCTGCGGGCTTTCCATTCTTGGCCTTGAGGGGTTATCCTTGCTCCAGAAGTTTCTTTGCTGCTGCTGCTATTTTAGGAGCAGTGTGTGTGTTTGGGTCACCCCCGCCAGCCAGGCGTCTGGGGAGACATACTGGAGCTGCCTTCTGTGGGTTGCGTGTCTGTGGTGTCCCCCTGGGTAGCTGTTGGGCGGCTGAGCCCCGTGCCCACCCCTGGGCCCTGCGATTTTTCCGGGTGTTCCCTCTGGGCTGGCTGCTGCTCAGGGGTGGGGCCTTGCCCTGCCAGGCTCGCCAGCACAGACCTCGGGAGCTACCGGCTGCAAAGAGCTTTCCTGGGGCGGGCGCTGGCCTGTGGGTGGGGTGCTGGTTAGGGCACGCGTGTCCCACATCAGGGGACCTGGGCTCCTCCTGCCTCTGCCTCCCGATGCCAGATCCTTCCTGTGCAGACCCTGGGCCGCACGAGTCCCCAGCCCAGCTCGTGCCATTGTGGACACGTGGGGGAGGGTAGATGAGCGCCCCCCACATGAGACATGTGAAAGATCCTTTTTCCCTAGGGAGGTGGCCTCTCAGGCTTATGTGGGATCTGTGAAGTCTCAGTTTTCAGCGTCCAGCTTGGGCTAAGGCCACCGAGCCCCACTGTCTGCCACACACAGCCTGACCCTGCTGTGCACCCCCAGGATGGGGCTGCCCCCAGCCCTTTGCCCTCCTGTGCACCACAAGCTCAGCCCTGTCCCCTTGTGTGCACCTCCGCTCAGCCCTGTGCCCTCGTGTGCACCCCCAGCTCAGCCCTGTGCCCTCTGTGCACCCCCAGCTCAGCCCTGTGCCCTCGTGTGAACCCCCAGCTCAGCCCTGTCCCCTCTGTGCACCCCCTGCTCAGCCCTGTGCCTTTCTGTGCACCGCCAGCTCAGCCCTGTGCCCTCGTGTGCACCCCCAGCTCAGCCCTGTCCCCTCTGTGCACCCCCAGCTCAGCCCTGTGCCTTCCTGTGCACCCCCAGCTCAGCCCTGTGTCCTCCTGTGCACCCCCAGCTCAGCCCTGTCCCCTCTGTGCACCCCCAGCTCAGCCCTGTGCCCTCCTGTGCACCCCCAGCTCAGCCCTGTGCCTTCCTGTGCACCCCCAGCTCAGCCCTGTGCCCTCCTGTGCACCCCCAGCTCAGCACTGACCCCTCTTGTGCACCCCCAGCTCAGCCCTGTGCCCTCCTTTGCACCCTCAGCTCAGCCCTGTCCCCACTATATCCCCTCTCAGCCCTGTCCCCTCAGCCCTGTCCCTCTCAGCTCTTTCCTCCCCAGCCATGTCCCCTCGTGTGCACCCCCAGCTCAGCCCTGTGCCCTCGTGTGTACCCCAAGCTCAGCCCTGACCCTTCCTGTCACCCCCTCTCAGAAATGTCCCCTCCTGTGCACCCCCAGCTGTGCACCTGTACCCCTCCCCTCTGCACACCTGCCTCATCAGGTACTGTCGGCGTCCTGCCCGCACCTCTGTCCCCTGGTCTCACACTGCTCAGGCCCCCGCTGCACAGGGACCTTGTGCAGCTGCGCCTGCCCTGGGCCATGTGCCTGCCTGTGTTAGGGCACTGAGAGGTTCCAGCCCCACTGTGTGGCTGGGGCAGCTGCACTGTGGGGCTGTGCTTGTCACACCCTTCCTTGGCCCTGCCCACCACTGGCTTAGTTTCTTTTGCTACATTTGTATTTACGCAGTTACCTTATTTGAAAGGCCACACATTCCTATCTACTTAGCCCACTCCCAAAATGCCTGCCGCAGCCAGGGCTGGGCCAGGCCGAAGCCAGGGCCCAGGGGCTCAGTCCAGGTCTCCCACGTGGGTGTTGGGGATCCATAATGGAGCCCCACTGTCAAGGCTGACTTTTGGGCCGCGCAGGGCCGCCTGAGACTCTCGGGGCCTGGTCACTGCCCAGCCCTGCGTCGACCTTACGTGCCTCGTGTCAGGGGTGGTGAGTGAAATAAAGCTGCCGTCTCCTTCTGTCCGTGTCCCCGGCTGTTGTACTTCGCCGCACCGAGCGGTGAATGGCAGAGGTTGAAGGCAGGATGGCTGCTGAGCCTGGGGTGACCTGCTATGTGCGGTGTCCCCTGTGCGTGCCCAGGGTCTGCCTACAGCACTAGCATGTATGACGTCCCCTGTGCGTGCCCAGGGCCTCCAGCGCTGCCGTGTGCGGCGTCCCCTGTGCGTGCCCAGGGCCTCCAGCGCTGCCGTGTGCGGTGTCCCCTGTGCGTGCCCAGGGTCTGCCTACAGCACTAGCATGTATGACGTCCCCTGTGCGTGCCCAGGGCCTCCAGCGCTGCCGTCTGCGGCGTCCCCTGTGCGTGCCCAGGGCCTCCAGCACTGCCGTGTGTGGCGTCCCCTGTGAGTGCCCAGGGCCTCCAGCACTGCCGTGTGTGGCGTCCCCTGTGAGTGCCCAGGGCCTCCAGCGCTGCCGTGTGCGGCGTCCCCTGTGCGTTCCCAGGGCCTCCAGCGCTGCCGTCTGCGGCGTCCCCTGTGCGTGCCCAGGGCCTCCAGGGCTTCAGCCCGGCGGCCCTCCTTGCTCCCTCAGAGGCTCTGGGGGTGCAGCTGTGAGTGCCAGTGCCGGCACGTGTCGAGTGGGAGCCCCTGAGCCCTGGGGTAGGACACCTGGGCTGTCCCCAGCATGAGAGAACTGGAGCCGGGTGCTCCCTGGAGGCCAGCAGTTCCCCTTGTCCTGCCCAGGGCCTGTGCTCACTCCTGCCGGCACCACGCTTAAAGGGACAGTGTCTTGGAGGACATCCCAGGGACCCCGTGTTGGTGACCTCACACTAGTCAGGCCTGCTAGGAGACTGACGGAATGTGACGTCTCCCCATCCCTGCCAGGGGTCAGCTACACGAGGGAGGGTGCCAGGCATCCCGTGGCCTGGGCCGAGCCACAGCCCCTGCTGCGGAGGGTGCCATGCAATGGCAGGAGGCTCGGTGAGCGGTGACTGGAGCCGCTGTGGTGGCCCAGGAAGCTGCCACATGGGGCAGGCATGTGAGGCACGGCTCTGCCACGCGGTGGGCGTGCTGTCCTCTGCTCTCCTTGGCCTGCAGGGGCGCAGTGTGTGAGCGGCGGCTCTGCCACGCAGTGGGCGTGCTGTCCTCTGCTCTCCTCTGGCCTGCAGGGGTGCAGTGTGTGAGGCACGGCTCTGCCACGTGGTGGGCGTGCTGTCCTCTGCTCTCCTCTGGCCTGCAGGGGCGCAGTGTGTGAGCGGCGGCTCTGGCCCAGGAGCTCCTCATCTGGAACGGGTTCCCTTTTCTTCTCAGCTGCACCAGCAGGAACTGCGAGTGGCTCAGATGTGAGTTCAGACACTGCGGTGGCCTGGTCTAGACCCCGGGGGGCTGGTCTACAGGTCTACACCCTGGGAGGCATGGGCTAGACCCCAGGAGGCCTGGTCTACAAGTCAACACCCGGGAGGCCTGGCCTACACCTGGGAGGCCTGGTCTACATCCGGGAGGGCTTGATCTACACCCCGGGAGGCCTGGTCTACAAGTCTACACCCTGGGAGGCATGGGCTAGACCCCGGGAGGGCAGGTCTACATCACGGAGGGCTTGGTCTACACCCGGGAGGTCTGGTCTACACCTAGGAGGCCTGGTTTACATGCAGGATGTCTGGTCTACACCTGGGAAGGCTGGTCTACATCCCAGAGGGCTTGGTCTACTCCCAGGAGGCCTGGTTTGCAGGCTGTCTTTGCTTCTACAGGGCAGCCTTGAGGAAGAGCTTTGTTGCTCCTGAACTGTGTGCGGCGCTGGGCCCTGCACTGCTCTGGGGGGCTCCCTGCACCCTGCCAGCCCCCCTCAGGCTCCCTGCACTGCTCTGGGGGGCTCCCTGCACCCTGCCGGCCCCCCTCGGGCTCCCTGCGCCCTGCACTGCTCTGGGGGGCTCCCTGTACCCTGCCGGTCCCCCTAAGGATCCCTGCTTGTTGGCCCCGTAGCATCTCCCTGCTCTACCTGCCGCTGACGCCGCGGCACAGAAGCAGAGCAACGGATCTTCTGTCCACTGCTTCCCTCCCCGGATGTGTGTGGGGCTGGGCCAGGCTGGAGCCGGGGGCTCGTCGGAGTCTCCTGCATGACCATGCCCGGGAGCATCCCAGGTGCATTAGCAGGCAGCTGGATCGGAGCCGAGCAGCCGGGACTCAGGCCAGGCACGTGGGTGGGGGCGTCCGAGTGGCAGCCTCACCTGCTCTGCCGGGTGCCTGCCCGGTTCCCTTCCTGCCAACCGCCGTGTGGGCCTGACCCGTTAGGGTGGCTTTCTTGGTTGAAGTCCATGGGACAGTGGAAGGACCTGGAAAGAAGTCAGGCCATGGCGGAGTGGGCGGAGCCTCTGCCTGGAGTCCTGGCTGCTCCTCCCCCATCCGGCCTGGCGCCTGGCTCCTGATCGGCGCGGCTCTGGCCGTTGCGGCCATCTGGGGGGTCAACCAGCAGATGGAAGGCCTCTCTGTCTGTCTTTCCCTGTCACTGTCTGTAACGCTACCTCTCAAATAAATAAAATCTTTAATAATGAATAAATAATTAAATATTAACAAAAGCTAAAAAATGTAATGAATCTGTTTGAAAGACATACTTGCAGCGAGGAGAAATGGAGGGAAGGGGAGAGAAGGGCATGGAGAGAGCAAGCGTGAGGACCACACCACTGTAATGATGAAGATGTCATAAACACGTTTCACAGCCTGCGTTGCAAGAACTCAGGAGCCTGGAGGAGCGACAATGGGTCCATTCCCTTCCCCAGGAATCCTCCCTCAGGAGGAAGACAGGAGCTGAGTGAGTCTGAGGCTGTAACCTGCTGTTCTATGGGAGAGGGAGCCTGGCTTGTTTGTGCAGCGTCTCCAGCAACATTGTTTCTATCTCTCCTTGTGTGCTCTGAGTGCTTCACCTTCAGAAGACAAACAGAGCAGCAGGCTGCTGGTGGGCAGCACCGCCAGAGCTCAGTTTGCAAATGCTCCATTCCTCTACAGGGACAGCTTTATGCCTACATTTTTGTTTTTGAACATACATGTACATATGTGTGTGAGTGGACGTACACATGAGTGAGGGAGCCAAAATCTGTTCAAACCATGGCAGAGCTTGGCAATCTTTTGGGACAATGAGCTGAGCCTGCCTGGGTTCAGATGAGCAGTTGACTCCTCTTAATGGACATCTTTAATGGACATGACCAAGAGGAAATGAAGAAGGGGGGTGGGAATGGGGGTGGGACTAGAGAACGGAAGGATCAGTGCTTCTATACGTATACTGAAACAACAGGAAAAGCCTGAAGAGGACTGGGATGGTGTAACACGGAGAACAGTGTGAAGGAAAACAGGCTTTTAAATGACTTAAAATATAAAACTTAAAGAAGCCTTATTTACATTTTCAGAGTTTCCTTGGCTACAGGATGGAGCATTTAGATTCATTTTTCTGAATAATGGTCCCCAAAGCTAATCTGTTTGAGTGCCAGCTTTGCCATTGCGCGATTTAGATTATTTACCCCACCCAAGGTGGGTGCTGTTGTCTCTGTGTTATAGAAGAATGGCTTAGGAATGCAGAGCTTGCCTCGTGTAAAGCAGGCACGACAGAGCAGGGCTGGACCAGATCCGATGCTGAAGCCCGTGGTCTTCCTAGGTGGTGTAGCCTCTTGTGCAGTTGTTCATAGAATGTCAGCTCTTTAAAGGAGCCTCCATGGAGATCTGTATCTCCCCTATGGACAGCCATGTGAGTGGTTCTATGTCGTCTTCCCCCTACCACGAACACCCTTACAACCATGACCGGCACCCTTATGGGATGCTGGCATCACAGGGGGTGGCGTAACCCACCCAGGACAGCGGCCCCAGGCTGGGGGACTTTCTATAAGCCGGAGACAGCTTCAGAAGGCCGGTCCTCATGAGGAACCTTCAGGAGGCCCCGTATTGTTCTGAAAGTAGCATCCGTGTATTGGAGAAAACTGTGTACACGTCAACACCTACACCGGGGCAGAGTTGCCCACACTAGGCCACCAGCCTTCATTTTCTTATCATTTGTTTTCTTTAAGAAGGCACCATCTTAGAAGCAGAGAGGGAGCCCTTCCCAGATCCTACATCTGCTGGGCCTCGATCTTAGACTCCCCGGCTTCCAAAACAGTGAGAAGTCAATCCCTGTGCTTTTTCAGTCCCCAGGTCAGGGTCTCGGTACGGTAACCCCAAAGGACTGGAATGTCCTGGAAGGCCTTCATTTCCTCCTGACGATCGGGAGCAGTTTTGGAGGCTGTCGCTTCCACAGTTGGCTCTCACTTTGCCGTCTGCACGGGACCACATCCGCCCACGACTGTGTCGTTTTCCAGGGTTTCTGAGCAGCAATGTGATGATGAACTTCAGGGTAAATGATGAAAGAAACCTCCCTCTCAGCTCTGGGGATGTGAGCCATGTACCTGCTGGTGACTTGGCAAACATCATGTTCTGTTGTATTGTCATGATGCCAGTGACGTGGTGCCAGCGTTTGAGCCCTAGATGTTGGATGTTCTGAGTGTAGAATTGAGAGTTCTACTGAAGAACCAAAGTAACTGCATTTTAAAACAATTAAAAAACAAGCAGCCTCCATTTCCCATAGCAGACCCGGGTCCTTGTACAAGCAGGCATTCAGGCATTCCGGAGATATCAGAGCCCACCAGGGACAGCTAGCTCGGCAGACCAAGGACAGACAGTAGAGATTGCTGAACAAAGTAACTCCCTGTGCCCAGAGCTCCCGTGCTGTATGTAACTCTTTTTTCTGCTGATGTAGCCCTTTTTTCCTTTAAAAACTCTCCCAAACAAAGACCGGGGCCTCACTCTTCCCTCCGCTGTGCCGGTTGGTTGGATGGGGTCCCTGTCGCGGCTTGTACTACCGAAAGAACCTTGCTTTTGCAGTTCAGTGTGATCGACTCTCTGGGGGTCTCTGCGGGATCTAACGATCTGGGCACAACCTACTTTTTGGTGCCCAACAGACCCCATGGGGAACAAGCATCACAGGCAGGAACCCCACCATGCACCCAAGGCCTTGGCCCCTGGCCTTGGCAGGGCAGGGCCCACCCCTCCTCAGCCCAGCTCTTTGTTATCAAGCCCCAAATGACCCCTGACTCAGCTGGGCCACGACTTCCTCTTTCCCGACCACGAAGCTTCAGGATTTTCAAGGAAGCTGAGAGGCGTGGGGCCCCATCAGTGGGTCGGTCCGGCCGGCGCTCCTATAAAAGGTGGGAAACGGGGTGTCCTGCAAGCAGCCGGGCTCTGACCCCCAGGCCTTCTCCTCCTGCACCCAGGCGTGGATCCCTGAGCTTCCGCACCCTCCCCCGGACATGGCAGGTCCTGCCACCATCGCAGCCAGCCTCCTGCTGCTGGCTCTCGGTGCCCACCACCTCATCCCTGCAGGTGAGACCTCCAGCCCGGCCTGGGGACATGACGGGGACAGCAGGGTGGGCTGGGGCGTCTGGAGACGTGGCTTTTCTCTCACCATCTCTTAGGCGCCGTGGGCATCCCCTCCTCCTGCTGCATGAACTTTATTCCTAAGAAGATCCCTGAGAGCCACGTGGTGAGCTACCAGCTGTCCAGCGGGAGTGTCTGCCCCAGGGCAGGTGTGATGTGAGTAAAATTCCCCGAGGTCAGGTCAAGGTGGGCCGCCAGGGTTCCTGGGGGCTAAGGGCTGGCAGGACCCAGCTCTGTGCATCCCCGGGGAAGTCAAGTGACCTCTCTAGGCCTCAGCTTTCTCACTGGTGAAGCTGGGGGGGAGCCATTTACCAAGCACAGAAAACACAGGAGGCCTCCCTGGGGCACCCATGCTGCTTAGCTGATCCTCTCACAACGCTGCGGAGTAGGCAAGGTGGTTCCCGTCATGTAGAGACGGCACCCGAGGCCCGGGTAAGGGACTTGTTCCAGATACCTCTGGGGCTGCCTCTCACACAAGGCAGTGGGTGTGAACTCGCTTTGTGAGCAGTGTGGGACCAATCTTCCCCAGCCGGTCCCAGACTAAGTTCCACAGCCTGGCACCACCTGCAGCCCAGGGCTGGCTTCAAAGGGGCCCTCCGCGTTTCCCCCAACCCTCGCTCTGGCATTCTCTATAGCCATGCTTGGCGTGTGAACTGGTCGCACCTGCCTTGCCTCTGGTCTGGGGTGGGGGTGGGGGGCTTTGTGTTCTGTGGCAGATTTTACTCCCCTCCCCTCCCTGTCCAGAAGACAGCGACACCACGTTGGTAGCTTGCTGGGGGCCCTGGGCCCACAGTGGAGCCTCTCTGCACTCCTGCACCCACCTCCCCGTCAAGGGCATCCCCTGTCCTTCTCTCCCCCTAGCTTCACCACCAAGAAGGGCTACAAAGTCTGCAGCGACCCCAAGCAGCAGTGGGTGCAGAGCTATGTGAGGAACCTGGAGGCCAAGGGGAGGAAATCTTCCATGGGGGCCAGAGCCCCGGGCAGCAGACGACCCGGACAAACACGGGCTTGAGGTGGCCCACCGTCTAGTCACCGTTCGGCCCTCTTGCCCTGATTTGGGGACAGAGGGGCGAGGGCTACTTCTCCTGTCTCGTTAGCATCACTCCCTGGGGCCCAAGCAGTGGCCTCCAGCAGCCTGGGCCCTCTGGCCTTGCCTGAGCTGGGTGAGAAGGTTCCAGAAGGAGTGTAGCCCTTTGTCCTTCTCCGTCCGACCTGGCGCTGGCCTGCCTCTGACTTGCATCGGAGCCCGGGCGCGAGGCTAGAGTACCTGTAGAGACAGCTTGCTTGGACTGCAGGCTGCAGCTGGCTTCAGGGGGCCCTGTGGTCTCGGGGTGGGGCTGTGTGTCTGGGCATGGTGACCTGTCACAGTGGCAGCCCTGCAGCACATTGGGGACACCCCAGGTTGGTCCCACATTGAGCACTTTTGAGCGAAGGGTCCCTCTGCTGCCTGGATCCCATCCCTCCCTAGACACCATCCAGGGGCTACAATGAATCAAGTTGTATAAAGAAATGGATGTGCAGGATCGTGCCCACTGGGCAATTTCACTGCTCTCTGTCGACTTCAAGATATTCTCCTTGAAGGCACCGGCTCCGTGCTGCTTCGGGGACAAAGATCTGCCCTATCTTCCAAGCTGGGCTTTGCCTACATTTTGGTGAGGGGAACACAGGGTGGGAGCTGAGGAGGAAGACAGACCCCAGCTTGCTGTCCCCTATGCATGAGATACTGTGTGACTTACCAGTGTACACTGTTCTCAAATCAGAATCCAAGTAAAAGGTGATTTCTCCTCTGAAGGTGGTCGTGCGTGCGTGCCTGTCCTCGTCTCCTGGGGGCAGGGTGGGGTGCGAGAAGGGCGGGTGCTCCAGGCTGCCCAGGGTGCTTGTGGTTTCTTCCCCAAGGTTCATATGCTGGAGCTAGGCTCCTGGCATCATGGCATTGACAGGTGACAAGAGGTGGAGCCCGCAGTGCTGCCATCCCATAGGGGCAGCAGTCCCGGCTGCTCCACTGCCTATCCAGCTCCCTGCTAATGTGCCTGGGAAAGCAGCAAAAGATGGCCCAAGTGCTTGAGTCCCTGCACCCACGTGGGAGACCTGGGAGAAGCTCCTGGCTCCTGGCTTCAGATCAATCAGCTCTGGCCATTGCCACCATTTGCAGAGTGAACCAATGAATGGAAGACCTCTCTCTCTCTCTCTCTCTCTCTCTCTCTTACTCTCTCTCTCTCTCTGTGTCTACCTCTCTGTGTAACTCTATCTTTCAAATAAATAAAAATAAATCTTAAAAAATAATTTGAAGGGCCGGTGCTGTGACATAGCAGGTTAAAGCTCTGGCCTGCGGTGTTGGCATCCTATATGGGCACCAGTTCGAGTCCCGGCTGCTCCACTTCTGATCCAGCTCTCTGCTATGGCCTGGGAAAGCAGTAGAAGATGGCCCAAGTCCTTGGGCCCCTGCACCTGTGTGGAAGACCCAGAAGAAACTCCTGGCTCCTGGCTTCAGATCAGTTCATCTCTGGCTGTTGTGGCCACTTGGGGAGTAAATTAGTGGACAGAAGATCTCGCTCTTTGTCTCTCCCTCTCTCTGTCTGTAACTCTGCCTCTCAAATAAATAAGTCTTTTTTTTTTTTAATAAAGTGGCGAGGGGCAGGCACTTGGCCTAGTGGCTAAGATACTGGGTTTCTGACTGTGTGACAAGAAAGCTCTTTGTCTTCTCTGGCCTCCATTTCCACATCTGTAAAATGGGCATGATAGAAATACCTATCTCATAGGTTGGTCTTGGGGACGGAATGAGGAAATCTGTTCATGAGAAACACTTAGCTGAATGCCTGGCACATACTGAGGCTCAATAAATGTTAGCCCAGGGCTTGGCCAAGCTCAGCCAGGAGACAGAGAAAGCTGAAGTTGGGCCTATGATGGTCAGAGCGGACACTTCTGTGGCTGCTCCAGCGGGTGCAGTACCTGCCTCCTCCCATCTCACTTCCCTGGGGACCACTAAATAGATAAAGCAGGCACCTCAGTTGTCCACCACATGTCCAGGCTGTCCTCGCCTGGCTTTGCACTAGAACGTGAGCCTCGGGCATGGCTGGCCAGTCTGGGGGTGGACATCCTGCCATGCCTCTGGTTCCGGTGTCAGCACGGTGCTGCTGTCGGGAGCCCTGAGACCAGACCACTTATCAAGAAAATTGTTTGGACAGTGGCGCGACTCACTAGGCTAATCCTCCACCTGTGGCACCAGTACTCCGGGTTCTAGTCCCGGTTGGGGCGCCGGTTCTGTCCCGGTTGCTTCTCTTCTAGTCCAGCACTAAGCTGTCGCCGGGAAGGCAGTGGAGGATGACCCAAGTGCTTGGGCCCTGCACCCATGGGAGACCAGGAGAAGCACCTGGCTCCTGGCTTCGGATCAGCGCAGCACATGCCACGGTGGCCATTTGGGGGGTGAACCATTGGAAGGAGACCTCTCTCTCTCTCTCTCTCTCTCTCACTGTCTAACTGTACCTGTCAAAAAAAACATGCAGGGTTGCACTGGTGCTGGAACTGGCCCTGGGACTTGGGGCTGTGGTGAGAGAGCCCTGGGCGTGATGCTCTGGTGGAGGTGCTGGCTTCTCATTCGGGTGCTGGTTTGACTCCTGGCTGCTCCACTTTTGACCCCGCTCCTTCCTAACGCGTGTGGGAAAGCAGCAGCAGCAGTGACGGCCCAGGTGCATGGGCCCTCGTCCCCATGTGGGAGATGCAGAGGACGTTGCTGGCTTCGGATCGGCCCAGCTCTGGCCACTGTGGCATTAACGAGCACACGGAAGACCTCTCTCTCTCTGTGTCTCCCTCTGTCTGTAACTCTGCCTCTCAAGAAAATAAATAAATCTTTTTTATTTATTTTTATTTATTTTATGTTTTTGATAGGCAGAGTGGATAGTGAGAGAGAGAGAGAGAGAGAAAGGTCTTCCTTTTTGCCATTGGTTCACCCTCCAATGGCCTCTGCGGCCGGTGCATCACGCTGATCCGAAGCCAGGAGCCAGGTGCTTCTCCTGGTCTCCCATGTGGGTGCAGTGCCCAAGCACTTGGGCCATCCTCCACTGCCTTCCCCGGCCATAGCAGAGAGCTGGCCTGGAAGAGGGGCAACCGGGATAGAATCCGGCACCCCGACCAGGACTAGAACCTGGTGTGCCGGCGCCGCAAGGTGGAGGATTAGCCTGTTAAGCACAGCACTGGCTATAAATAAATCTTAAAAAGACAACCTGGTGCCAGCACCTGCTTGGCTTCCTGTGAGGGCCAAGTGCTGATCCATGGCGGTGCTTGTTAAAGCAAGAAGAGGGGACTGAAGTCCCGTGACAGCGAACCGTGATGGGGACGAGGGAAGGCAGATCCTGGCGCCCAAGGGTGGGAGAAGGGGTGAGGGAAGCACACAGACGCTTGGCAGGTTCAGACGACCAGGCCCCACGGCGGACCTATGGCTCAGACTCTGCATTTTTCACGAGTTGCCCAGGGGATGGGGATGCCCGGCCTGGGCTGACACATCTCGCACTCCCCATCAGCTTACAAAGGAACACACAGCGACCTCGGGCTCCATCCAGCCGGGGGGGGCGGGCACTGGGAAGTGCTTAGCTGGGTTGGGTGTCTCACTCTCAAAACTTCTTCTGGGGCTGGGCAGCCGCTGAACGGGATTCTGGTCTCACCCGCCGTAACGGGGGCTTGGCCAAGCACTCATCGCCTCCCTTTCCCCACTCCGCTCCTCCTCCTCTTCCTCATCTTCCTCTTCCTCCCTGCTGGGGACACCGAGGCCCCATCCGGGCACTGAGAGGCAGTCGCCGCCCCAGGTCTTTCTGAGAGGCAGCCTCCCCCCCTCCCCAGTGCTGTCTCCTTCGGGGGAACAAAATGCTGCCGGGAAGAGGGCTGTCTGGCCGAGAAAGATGTTGGGCTGCCACTCCCTCCTGACCTGGGTTTCCACCCTTGTGAAGTGGTTGAGTCCAGAACTCCGTGACCTCGCAGGTGCAGGTTCAACCTCTGTGAAGAGGCGTCAGTCACCTGACTCCCCAGCATCGCAGGCTGCAGCATTCCAAGAAGCCGCTTTATTGCACACGGAGCTTCCTCCTCACCGAGTCGTGGGCCCTGGTCTTCCTATCTGTCCTGCCCCAGACACGGGCGCAGGCCTTGGGGACGCTGTTCTGCCACTGACCACTCCTGGGCAGGTAGAGCCCTGTCCCGCCAATGCTCAGCTCCAGGCAGGACAGCGATAGGACCCCCAGGCTCCCCCACCCCGGTATCTCCCTTCCCAGGGCTCCCACCTCCAGTGCTGCCTCTTCTTCTTCGCCAAAGGGAGCACCCACTTCACAGGTGCAGCATTGTGGCCTCTAACTTCCCTGATCCTGCGTAAAAAACATGTCAGACGTTGGCTTTCCCTGGAAACTTCAAGTCACCTTCCCCCGGCTTTCTAACCCTGGGACGATGTCAAGCCTGCTGGGGCGTGCGTGTGAAGGACCCCAAGTTTGGGAATCCAATGCGCTCAGGTGGTCGCCCAAAGACCCAAACTCCAGACTGGTAGATGCAAAAGCAAGAGGATTTTTATTAGGCGTTTGCGCAAACGGGCTCCCTGTGGCTTGAGGCGAAGAGAAGCCCCGAGCCGCAGTTACAAGCAAATTTTAAATGCAAAAACCACAAGATTAACATATTTCGCGGACTTTGGCATGAATGGCTACATGAAAGGTTGCCATGAGAACTCATTGGGTCCTTTAGATGGGGAGAGGATTCCCAGGGAGGGAGTTACGATTAGTTTCTTTTCTGCGGGAAACTGAAACATTCGGAGAACCGAAACTGTCGAGAACTCTAAACTTAGAGTGTGTTAGCTAATCTTGGGGAAGGGACATCTGGCGCTTGTTCCCACGCGCGGGCTTTTCAAACCCCAGTTTCTAAAATGTTACAAGATTTATCCTTAGGCGTTAGCAAGCAAAGCTAATGTGCACAGAAGCAAAAGATCTGCAGTTAACTCTTAGCCACACTTGTCACAAAGCACACCAAACACCGGAGTAAGGGTGCCTCGGGTTTTTCATGGGTAGAACACCTCTGGAGAACCCGCCTAGCCCTACGAGAAGCCCAGACAGGGACCGTGGGCCTTCCTTAAGGCCTGGGCAGACGATCCACCAAAGGCGAGATCCACACGCACCTCCCGGGCAGCCAGCTCAGAGCGGGGTGGAAGGCGATGTTTGCTGAGTCACAGCAGGGCCCGAGGCGGGGGCTCAAGTCCTCATGTCCCTGCCCCCACCCCAGACCAGGTGGAGCTCCCAGCTCCCAGCTGTTGTGGGGGTTTGGGAGGGAGCCAGTGAACGGAGCTATCTCTTTTACTCTTTCCAATATTAAAAATAAAGCTAAAAACCGAAACCAACCCCCTGCGATCACACACACACAGGACACTGCGCGTGGCGTCAGGGTTCCACGTTGCACCTGCTGGGGTCGCTCTCATGGAAACTGGCCGGCCCCCCCAGGAAACCAGGGGCTCGGCCCTGCACCTGCTCCCGACTCTTCCCAGGGTGGCGTCTGCAGTCCCCGTCATGGGCTAACCGCCCACCACATCCGCCTCTGCCCCTTCTCACCGGGACGGGGTTGTGACGCAGCGGGCTCACCGGGACCCGGGCATTCTGGCCCTCATCTGGGAACCACTCTCATGGCAGCCCCTCAGGGTCGTGCCCCACTTCCCTCAACACCCTATAGGGCCGGACCCTGCTCCACACCTCGAGCTCCAGGGCCAGGCCCCACTCCCCACACTGCCCTCCAGGGCCAGGCCCCAGTACCCTCCATGCCCTCCAGGGCTGGACCCTGTTCCCCTCCTCGCCCTCAGGGCCTGCTTCCCACACCCACTCCCCTGCTCACCCTCGTGGACAAGGGCCCCACTCCAAGCCTCACCCTCAAGTCCCGGGCCCTGCTCCCCTGCTCGCCCTCCCAGGTCAGGCCCCGCTCTCCTCCTCACCCTTCAGGGCCTGGGCCCTGCCTCCCAGAATGCTCTCCAGGCTTGAGCCCCACTCCCCTCAAGGCTCTCCAGCTGCGAGACCCTCTCACCTCACCACCCTCCAGGGCCGGACACTGCTCCCCACTTGGCTGTCCAGGGCCTGGGCCCCGCACCCCTCCTCGCCCTCCAGGGCCTGAGCCCCGCTCTGTTCACTGCCCTCCAGGTCCAGACCCCAGTGCCCTCAGCGCCCTCAAGGGCTACACCCTGATCCCTTCCTGGCCCTTCAGGGCCTGAACCCCGCTCCCCACGTAGTCCTCCAAGGCTGGAACCCACTCCCCTCAATGCCCTCCAGTCTGGACCCGGCTCTCCTCCTTGCCCTCCAGGGACTGGGCTCCATCCACACGCGGCCCTCTAGGGCCTGGCCCCACTGCCCTCAACACCATTCAGGGCCAGACTCCACACCACTGCTCGCCCTCCGGGGCCAGGCTCTGCTGCACTCCTTGGCCTCCAGGGCTGGACCCAGCTCCACTCAGCCATGGCCTTGGCCAACCTCCAGGGCTGGGCCTCACTCCCATACTTGCCCTGCAAGGTCGGGCCCTGCTCCCCGGAGCTATGGCTATGGTCACCATCTAGGGACAGGCCCCTCTCTCCTCCTGGAGCTCCATGGCCACTCCAGCTCCCCATAGGCAGGGCTCTGGCCACCCCCCAGGGCTGGGCCCTTGACCCTCTCCATGCCTTGCTAGCTGGGCCCTGCTCCCCTCGTGTGAGCCACTAGCAACCTACCAGAGGGGCCACACTCCTCTCCTTGCACATCAGGACCTGGGCCCAGCTACCATTACTACCCTCCAGGGCCAGGCCCCACTGCCCTCACCACACTCCAAGACCAGGCCCTGCTCCCCTCGTTGCACAACAGGGCCTGGGCCTGGGCCTGGGCCCCACCAATCCTTGCCGTACAGGGCATGGGCTTGGGCCCCATGTCAATCTTTGCCCTCCAGGGCCAACACCCACTCCACACACTGACCTCCAGGGCCAGGCCCCACTGCCTTCAATACCCTCCAGGGTTGGACCCCGCTACACTCTTTGCCCTCCATGGCCAGCCCCGCGTTATTCAAGCAGCCCAGAGCAGGACAACACTCACCACCTCATCTCCCATGGCCTGGGCCATGCTCCCCTCCTCACCCTCCAGGGGCCGGGCCTCACTCCCATGGCAGCCCCCAGGGTTGTGCCCCACTTCCCTCAACACCCTATAGGGCCGGACCCTGCTCCACTCCTCGAGCTCCAGGGCCAGGACCCACTCCCTACACTGCCCTCCAGGGCCAGGCCCCAGTACCCTCCACGCCCTCCAGGGCTGGACCCTGTTCCCCTCCTCGCCCTCTAAGGCCTGCTTCCCACACCCACTCCCCTGCTCACCTTCTTGGATAAGGGCCCCACTCCAAGCCTCATCCTCAAGGGCCGGGCCCTGCTCCCCTGCTCGCCCTCCCAGGTCAGGCCCCGCTCTCCTCCTCACCCTTCAGGGCCTGGGCCCTGCCCCCCAGACTGCTCTCCAGGCTTGAGCCCCATTCCCCTCAAGGCCCTCCAGCTGTGAGACCCTCTCACCTCACCACCCTCCAGGGCCAGACACTAGCAACCCACCAGAGGGGCCACACTACTCTCCTTGTACACCAGGTCCTGGGCACAGCTACCGTTACTGCCCTCCAGGGCCAGGCCCCACTCCCCTCACCACAATCTAAGGCCTGGCCCCGCTCTCCTCCTTGCCCGCCAGGGCCTGGGCCTGGGCCCCACGCCAATCCTTGCCCTCCAGGGCCTGGGCCTTGGCCCCACGCCAATCCATGCCCTCCAGTGCCAGGCCAGGGCCTGCTTCCCACACTCACACCCGTGCTTATCCTCGTGGACAAGGACCAACTCCAAGCCTCACCCTCAAAGGCCGGGCCCTGCTCCCCTGCTCGCCCTCAAGGCCAGGCCCACTCTCCTCTTCACCCTTCAGAGCCTGGGCCCTGCCCCCATACTGCTCACCAGGAGCCCTCTCATCCCTGTATCGTCTTTCTCTGTGCCACCTGGCTCCTACTACCTCTCTGCCATGTTAGGGACAACCTTCTCCTCCCCCCGCCTCTGGTTCACCCTCCCTCCTGTGCCCTCTGCTTGGAGCCTGCATGGTCCTCCATATTCCTTGTCCCTTTCATCTGGACCACGCCAACCTATCTCTGGGGGTCTCTGTGTAAGTGTCACTGCCCCGTAGGTCATGCTGAGTGGCAAGTGGGATCCTCCTATGGCTGTGACAAACTCCCTCCTGCTGTCTCCTTCATGTATGGTACCTTGTGTTTTGTTCTTTTTATTTGACAGGTAGAGATATAGGCAGAGAGAGAGAGAGAGAGAGAGAGAGAGAGAGAGAGAAAGGTCTTCCTTCCATTGGTTCCCTCCCCAAATGGACACTACTGCTGGTGCTGCACCAATCTGAAGCCAGGAGCCAGGTGCTTCTTCTTGGTCTCCCATGCAGGTGCAGGAGCCCAAACACTTCCACTGCCTTCCTGGACCACAGCAGAGAGCTGGACTGGAAGAGGAGCAACCGCGACTAGAACCCGGCGCCCATTTCAGATGCCGGCACCGCAGGTGGTGGATTAACCAAGTGTGCCACGGCACCGCCCTGTACCTTGTGTCTTGTAATGACCCTTTTCTTCGGCCTGGCGGTAAGGTCTAGAAGGTGTCGTTTTTCTTTCTTCTATACTCAGTTCTTCGTGCAGTCCCTCGGTCGTGGTAATGACAGTCAGGCTCTAGAGGAAGCTCATGTCATATTAGTTAATGTATAATCAAGGCTACAGCCCAGGCCCCCAAGTTCTCACCCATGGCTGTCTGTCTAGGCCCCACCCACGGATGCGGCCAGAAGCCACCTGGACACAACACCTCAAAGCACACGACTGCCTGCTGGGAGCAGCTGTTCCGCCCAGGTCCAGGGGAGAATCTTGTGGTTGCACTGGAAGCATCAGGATGCACCCATTGTACAGCCTCCTAGGCAGCAGAAAGAGGAGGGCCTTAGAGATGCCCCTTTCCACCCACTCCCAGCCTGCCCAGGAAGGAGCCACGGGAAGGGCACAGCACGGCACGTAAGTGCGGCAGCTCCAGAGTGGGCACTCAGGATGAAAGCCAGGAGAACGGGAGGACCATGGGGCCCCCTCGTTAAGCTGCAAACCAGGCCCCTCCGTAGACACCTCCTGTCTCCTGACTCAGCCCCTTGGATGAGGATGAACGGTCGCTGAAGATACTCACAGAGAATGTTGTGGTTCAGAACGGAAACTGCTCTGTTGACCTCACAACAGAGGAACAACCCGATACCAAGGGAAGGAGACTGGACAATGAGGGACACTCGCGGAGAGGGGGAGAACACACGGCTCTGGGAGACTGCCCAGCACCACTGGCTCACTTGCCACTTTCTCATTGAGAAAAATAAAGCAGAGGAAAAGGGATAATATTGCGGGGAAAAGAAATTTTTATTCTGTAACAGGGTAGTTCTAGAAAGCTCTCTGGAGCTTGGACAATATCTGCTTTGATTTTGAAATATTGCTCATGGCTTGGTGAGGTCAGAACAGTGAGGGTGTGAGCATGAAGAGGCCTTTGTCCTTTGTCCTATAGCCTATGTCCTTTTACCTGTGCCCTAAGCCCTGTATCTTGCATCCTATGCCTGGTGTCCTCATTTTGGCACCCTGTATCCTATACCCTGTAGCTGTGGCCTTTCTCCTGTGGCATGTGTGCTGTACACTTTATGCTCTCTCCTGTGCCCTGTAGCCAGTGTCCTCGTCCTTTAGCCTCTGTCCTGTGTCCTGTAGCCTGTGTCCTGAGTCCTGTAGCCTATCCCTGTGTCCTGCAGCCTGTGTCCTGTGTCCTATGTTGTTTAGCCTTTGTCCTGTCTCCTGTAGCCTGTAACCTGTGTCCTTTAGCCAGTGGACTATATCCTGTAGCCTGAGTCCTGGGTCCCGTAGCCTGGGTCCTGTGTTCTGTATTCTGTGTCCTCTATCCTGTGTCCTGTGTCATCTGGGCTATGTCTTGTGTCCTGTAGCCTGTGGCCTGTGTGCTGTAGCCTGTGGCCTGTGGCCTATGTCTTGTGTCTTTTGAGTCCTGTAGCCTGTGTCTTATGTCCTGTGTCCTGTAGCCTGTGCATTCTGTCTGCTAGTCTGTGACCTAAGTCACAGGACACAGGCTACAGGACTGAGGCCAAAGGCTACAGGACACAGGACACAGGACACAGGACATAGCCCAGATGACACAGGACACAGGATAGAGGACACAGGATATGGAACCCAGGACACAGGCTACAGGACACAGACATAGGTGACAAGCTACAGGACACAGGAGAGAGGCTACAGCACACAGGCTACAGGACACTCTCTCCTATAGCCAGTGTCCGGTGTCTTGTTCCCTCTTTCCTTCAGTCTGTGTCGAGTAGCCTGTGTCCTGTGTCGTGTAGCCTGCGGCCTGTATCCTTTGTTCCGTCGGTCTGTCCTGTGTCCCATAGCCTGTGTCCTGGAGCCTCTGTCCTGTGTCCTGTGTCCTATGTTGTTTAGCCTTTGTCCTGTGTCCTGTAGCCTATAACCTATGTCCTGTAGCCTGTGGACTATATCCTGGAGCCTGTATCCTGGGTCCCGCAGCCTGTGTCCTGTGTTCTGTATTCTGTGTCCTCTATCCTGTGTCCTGTGTCGTCTGGGCTATGTCCTGTGTCCTGTAGCCTGTGTCCTGTGTCCTGTAGCCTGTGGTCTGCGTGCTATAGCCTGTGTCCTGTGGCCTATGTCCTGTGTCTTTTGAGTCCTGTAGCCTGTGTCTTATGTCCTGTGTCCTGTGTCCTGTAACCTGTGCATTCTGTCTGCTAGTGTGTGACATAAGTCACAGGACACAGGCTACAGGACTGAGGCCAAAGGCTACAGGACACAGGACACAGGCTACAGGACACAGGACATAGCCCAGACGACACAGGACACAGGATAGAGGACACAGGATATGGAACCCAGGACACAGGCTACGGGACACAGGTTGCAGGACACAGACATAGGTGACAAGCTACAGGACACAGGAGAGAGGCTACAGCACACAGGCTACAGGACACTCTATCCTATAGCCAGTGTCCGGTGTCTTGTTCCCTCTTTCCTTCAGCCTGTGTCGTGTAGCCTGTGTCCTGTGTCGTGTAGCCTGCGGCCTGTATCCTTTGTTCCGTCGGTCTGTCCTGTGTCCCATAGCCTGTGTCCTGGAGCCTCTGTCCTGTGTCCTGTGTCCTATGTTGTTTAGCCTTTGTCCTGTCTCCTGTAGCCTATAACCTGTGTCCTGTATCCTGTGGACTATATCCAGGAGCCTGGGTCGTGGGTCCCACAGCCTGTGTCCTCTGTTCTGTATTCTGTGTCCTCTATCCTGTGTCCTGTGTCGTCTGGGCTATGGCCTGTGTCCTGTAGCCTGTGTCCTGTGTTCTGTATTCTGTGTCCTCTATCCTGTGTCGTCTGGGCTATGTCCTGTGTCCTGTAGCCTGTGGCCTGTGTGCTGTAGCCTGTGGCCTGTGGCCTATGTCCTGTGTCTTTTGAGTCCTGTAGCCTGTGTCTTATGTCCTGTGTCCTGGGTCCTGTAGCCTGTGCATTCTGTCTGCTAGTCTGTGACCTAAGTCACAGGACACAGGCTACAGGACTGAGGCCAAAGGCTACAGGACACAGGACACTGGACAAAGGACACAGGACACAGGACATAGCCCAGACGACACAGGACACAGGATAGAGGACACAGGATATGGAACCCAGGACACAGGCTACAGGGCACAGACATAGGTGACAAGCTACAGGACACAGGAGAGAGGCTACAGCACACAGGCTACAGGACACTCTATCCTATAGCCGGTGTCCGGTGTCTTGTTCCCTCTTTCCTTCAGCCTGTGTCGTGTAGCCTGTGTCCTGTGTCGTGTAGCCTGCGGCCTGTATCCTTTGTTCCGTCGGTCTGTCCTGTGTCCCATAGCCTGTGTCCTGGAGCCTCTGTCCTGTGTCCTGTGTCCTATGTTGTTTAGCCTTTGTCCTGTCTCCTGTAGCCTATAACCTGTGTCCTGTAGCCTGTGGACTATATCCTGGAGCCTGTGTCCTGGGTCCCGCAGCCTGTGTCCTGTGTTCTGTATTCTGTGTCCTCTATCCTGTGTCCTGTGTCGTCTGGGCTATGTCCTGTGTCCTGTAGCCTGTGGCCTGTGTGCTGTAGCCTGTTTCCTGTGGCCCATGTCCTGTGTCTTTTGAGTCCTGTAGCCTGTGTCTTATGTCCTGTGTCCTGGGTCCTGTAGCCTGTGCATTCTGTCTGCTAGTCTGTGACATAAGTCACAGGACACAGGCTACAACTGAGGCCAAAGGCTACAGGACACAGGACACAGGCTACAGGACACAGGACATAGCCCAGATGACACAGGACACAGGATAGAGGACACAGAATATGGAACCCAGGACACAGGCTACAGGACACATAGGTATAGGACAAAGGACAAAGGAAACAGGCTATCGGACATAACACAGAGTACGGGACCCAGAACACAGGACAGAAGACACAGGCTATGGGACACAGAAGACACAGGCTACAGGACACAGGACATAGTCCCAATGACACAGGACACAGGCTACAGGACACAGAACACAGGACCCAAGACACAGGACATAGGCCTCATGACACTAGGTACAGGACACAGGTTTCAGAACACAGGACGCAGGATACAGGACACAGGGCAGAGGCCACAGGACACAGGCCTACAACACAACACACAGGCTGCACAACATACCACATAGGCTAAAGGATACAGGCTACACGACACAGGACAGACTTCAGGACCAGGTCACATGACATAGTACATAGGCTCCAGAGCACAGGCAGGACCCTGGCCACACTCCAGTGACAGGCCCCTCTCTCCTCCTTGCCCTCCAGGGCCATGATCCCCTCAGGCAGGGCCCTGGCCACCCTCTAGGGCTGGGCTCCTTCTCCTCTCCATGCCCTACAGAGCCAGGCCCTGCTCCCCTCAGGCACAGCACTAGACACACAGCAGGGCAACCCCACTCCTCTCCTTGTCCTCCAGGGCCTGGGCCCCACAACCATCCTTGCCCACAGGCCTGGGCCCAGCACCCATTGCTGCCCTCCAGGTCCAGGCTCTGCTCCCCTCACCAAACTCCAGGGCTGGACACCACTCCTCTCCTCACCCTGCAGAGCCAGGCCTGCTCCCCTCAGGCCCATCCCTAGCCTCCCTCCAGGGCCAGACCCTGCTCCCCTCCTTGACCTCCAGGGCCTGTGTTCGCTCCTTACACTCCAGGGCTGGCACCTCTCGCCTCCTCGCACCCTTGGTCTGGGCCTGCTCCCCTCCTCCCCCTCCAGAGCCAGGCCATTCTCCCCACAGGCGCATCCCTGTCCTCCCTCCAGGGCCAGACCACGCTCCCCTCCTCACCTTCAGGGCCAGGCCCTGCTCCGCTTCTGGCCTTCCAGGGCCTGGGTCCTCACCTCTCCTTGCCCGACAGAACCTGGGCCCCACTCCAACCTTCACACTCAAGGGCCTGGGCCCCGCTTCAGGGCTTCCCTCCAGGGCCAGGCCCCACTACACTCAACGCCCTCCATGGCCGGACCCTGCTTGCCTACTCGCCCTCCAGGGCCTGGGCCCAGCTCCACTCACTGCCCTCCAGGGCTGGACCCTGTTCCCCTCCTCGCCCTCCAGGGCCCAGGTCCCACTCCAATCCTTGTCCTCCAGGGCCAGACCCTACTCTCCTCCTCGATCTCCAGGGCCAGGCCCTGCTCTCCTCTTCACCCTCCAGGGCCCGGGCCCAGCTCCCCACACTGCCCTCCAGGGCCTGGCCCCACTGCCCTCAATGCCCTCCAGGGCTGCAGCCCGCTCACTCCTTGCCCACCTGGGCTGGCACTGCTCCCCTCCCTGCACTCCATGGCCATGGCACACTCTGCTAAAAGCCCTCCAGAGCTGGAACCTACTCCCCTACTGGCCCTCCAGGGGCTGGGCGCCACTCTCCTTCTCGCCCTCCAGGGCCTGGGCCCAGCCCCCCATGCTGCCCTCCAGTGCTGGGCCCCACTCAGCACGCTGCTCTCTTGGGCCGGGCCCCACGAACCTCAACGCCATCCAGGGCCAGACCCCGCTCCCCTCCTCGCCTTCAGGGCCAGGCCCTGCTCCCTTTCTCACCCTCCAGGGCCTTACCCTGCTCCCTCTTACCTTAAGAAGCTGGGCCCAGCTACCATTGCTGCCACTAAGTCACTGGTGTCCCTCAGTGGTCCCTAGCAGCCACTGCCTCTGTCTTCGAACACCCTGTTGTCACTGCAGCATTGGGCACCCTGCACTGTTGCCCAGCACCTGCCACTTCATGGCCTGCCTTGGCTGCCTCCTTCTCCATCCTCTGGCATCCCCAGGGAAGCCACATCTTTGTGCCCCAGTGCAGCCACCAGGAGCCACCTGTCATTGGGCCCCAGCACGGTCCCCAGCAGCCTCCCTTTGATTGCCCGAGGATGCTTCCTACTTCTTCTTGGGCTCTCCTGCAGCCACAGATTATTTGGGCCCTCTGCGCCACTCCCAGGCCCACTGCGCAGCCCCTAGGCCCCACTAGCACCTTCCCTGGGCACTCCCTCTGCCACTGCATCACTAGGTCACCACATGGACCCCAGCAGCTGCCTCCTTACTCAGCCACCCCCACAGTGGCCGGGTTTTAGAACCCCCATTCTCCCAGAAGTCGCCAAGTCTTTGGGGTTCCCGCAGTCCTGAGCAGTCGTTGCCTCTGTCCTCCAGCACTCCTGCTGTCCCTGCATCATGTCTGAACTTGGAAATGAGGTTCTACAAACGGGGTCTCAATGAACACTCCCGTGGCCAAAGTCTGGAGGGAGGGCGAGTGGTCCTTGCTGCAGGACTGTTGAATGTGCAGAGGGGGAACGTGGGTGTGGCACGAGGAGGGAATTTTCCCTGTGAGTCACCTTTAAGAGCATGGCTCTGGGAAGGAATTCCTTCCAACATGCTTTTTGGCAAAGAAAAACCTGGCAGGAAAATGGAAAGCATGGGCACGAGTCAAGGTGCCAGGTGCCTTCTTCCCAGACATGTGGGTCCTGAGTTCTTTGGGGCACACAAGAAGGCAGCTCAATGGGAGAGGCCACCTCGGTCTGCGATGCAGGCTCCTCAGGTCAGATCTGGGAGCTTCAAGTTGTCGCAGCATTTACTCATCCATGGACCTGGGACTTGGGCTTGGAGAAGGAAACTCAAGTGAGAAGACTTCCCAGGGCAGAGAGCCACCTGAGCACATATGCAGGCAATAATCCAAGACAGAATAAAGTGGGAGGAGGACAAAGAGTGTCATCCAACGTGGGCCCTGTATCTTACAGCCGGCATCCCACACCAAGCTTTGAACTGAGCTTTGAACTGGCTCAGAGACCTGGGGGATCTAAAAGAAAACATGACTAGGGAGAAGATCAGGGGCACTCCAGACACCAGAGCAGCAGTCTGCCTTGCTCACCTTTCCCATGGAGCTGAGTCCATCCCAGTCACGGCACAACGATGCGGCAGGAAGTTCAAGTCCATTCTTTGTCTCGCATAAACCCAACACGGATCATGAGGGTGGGGGAGCAAAAGAAAAAGTAGGTATTTGTGAGAAAATGCTACTCCTGCTAGCCAGCAGGGGACTAAGGGAGGGGCCCAATAATGCCTGGCACAGGATTTTTCATTACAGAGTGATATTCATGGATTTCTTTTTTAAACAAAATCAAACACCATGTTCTTCTATTTGGGGAAAAGCTCCTGACCCCTAACCATGAAAACATGTTTCCTACTGGCCATCTGAAAAATGCAACAATGTATCCCCTCTCTGCCTGCAATGTCGCTGACTGCCTCCTCACCTGCCTCCTCCCAGACAGGAGTCCATGACTCCCCCTTCACTGCTAAACTTCTCATGGAAGGCCCCTCCTCTGGGCCATTTCCCAAGAGGCTACCGAGAGGCCACTCTCCTCTCTGCACTCAAGGGCTGTCCTCTGGGGCTGGCAGGATGCAACACAGCCATCTGAAGAATCTGACCACTCTCCTGCCAATCCCCAGGCGACCCTTGCCCTTTCTCGCCTGCCTGTCTGAGCTCCCTGCCTCCTCCTCCTCCTGCTGCTGCTGCTGCTGCTCTTGGCCTGGGATGCTCTGCCTCTCTGGAGCTCCCTGGGAGCCGCTCCTGACTTCCAACTCCGCCTCACTGCTGTCGGTGCTCAGTGTGGTGGAGAGAGAGGTCAGAGCATCCTGGCTGAGGACGGCACAGGCAGCGGGGGTCCTTGTCCACATGTCCCGTTGGGAACTCTCTCTCCTGCAGGACTCACTGCTGCTCACACCGGGAGTCCCGAGGCAAGGAGTCTGCCCCGACTGGTCCTCTATGAGCACCAGTGGTTGGGAGCTCAGGGCGCCACACTCACGGGCTCTGCTGTTGCAGCCTGAGTGTCCCTGGAGGCACTGGAGCACGGGACAGCTCTGAGCCTGGGGCGTGGGCTTCCCTTTGCTGTGCTCCTCCTGAAGCCCTGGGCACAGGACGCTGGCTTGGAGCCTGGGTGGCAGGGAGCCTGCTTTGTGGCCCAGCTGGAATCCCAGGTCCTCAAGGGAGCTTAGAGCTCCAGGACCCTGAGGAGGTACTGGAGGCTCCACTGCACTCTGTCCATGCATTTCCTGGATGCTGAAGACCTGCTGTTGGGAGACCCCCCAGCATGGCACAGGGGGCAAGGGGTCATCCCACTCCTGAAGCCACAGTGGAGGGCATAGGCCCCATGGGAATTCCCATCCTGCCTCTTCCTGGGGAAGAAACAGGAACTCGTCACTGGTTGCAGGTGCTTCATGTCCTGCCTGGAGCCATGGGTGGCCCATGATGTCTGCTGCTGTGGGCCTGGCCTCAGGGTCCCGGGTCAGTAAGCTGTCCACCAGGTTACACAGCTCTGGGTTTCCATAGTGGGGGATTCTGTAGTATCCAGACAGGATGGCTGCCTGCAGCTCCACAAAATCCTCTCCGACGAAAGGGAGTGCCCCTGCTGCCATGGCGTACAGGATCACGCCCACGCTCCACACATCCGCCTTGTACCCGCAGAACTCCTCACCTAAGAACTCCTCGGGTGCACAGTAGGCAAAGGTCCCGCACAGACTCCGCAGGCGCTCTCCATCCGCCAGTTTGCAGCTGAGCCCAAAGTCGCTCAGCTTGATGTTTAGGTTGGCGTCGAGAAGCAGGTTTTCTAACTTCAAATCCCTGTGCACAACGTGCTGCGCGTGGCAGTAGTGCACAGCTAATAGGGTCTGCGTCAACAGCTGGCGAATCTCTCCATCTAGAAGGTAGCCGCGTTCTACCATGTAACCTCTGAGGTCCCCCCTGACCGCACATTCCATGAAGATGTAGCCCCTCTCGGCCGTGTGCCTGACCTGCAGTAGCTTAATGATGTGAGGGTGCTGCAGCCCCCTCATGATTTCTGCTTCTGCACACAACTGCTGGAAGCCACAGGAGTGCTGGCCCCCATTCTCCACAACCTTCACAGCCACCTGGCTCCTGCTTTCCCAATGATAGGCCAGTTTCACCAGCCCAAAACCGCCCTGGCCGAGGACCCTGAGGACCTGGTACCCATCCAGGACCTCCTCCTCACTGGTGAAGGCGCTGAGGCCTTCCATGGTGCGATCCCCACCCCCACCCCGCACCCCTGCACTTACTAGTCACCTAAGTAACAACAAAAATTGGGAAACAAATAGAACTCAAACAAGCTAAGTGGAAACCAAAATTAACAGCTCTATATGCTACTATTTCTAACAGATAATGCTAACTCTATTAACTATGGTATACTAATCACTAACACTGTATCAAAATTTAGAATTAAAAGTTATAAAACACACAGAATACTAAAAATGGTGAAGGAAAGCAACACCAACTATGGTAACTATGGTAACAATGCTATTCAATAAGTCTTATAACGATCTTATCTAAATCGAAGGATCAAAAAATGAGGAAACAGAAAACAAGGAAACACATGAAGGACAAATGAACACAGCATCAAGTACATTTAGCCTGTGAAGAAAACACAAAAAACAAATAAATAAATATTTAAAGACAATAAATACACAAGCATACAATGTAAAAATGGGAGGGGGGGAGAAATTGAAAAAAATAGCAAAAAACCAAAATAGAAGAAAAACTAAAAGAACCACTACTGTAAAGAGAACTAATAGACCAGACAAAACAACACTACAAATGACAGGACAAGGGAAAACCAGTGATGTCGTCCAATCCTTCAGGCAGTCTCCACAGAGCTTCCTGGGCCAACTGAACAGAACCGAGCCCAAGCCAGGGAAGTGGAAGGCAGTTGGAATGACATCACAGTGGCTCTCCTGGGGTCAGAGGAGGCTCTAACCAATCACAGCTGGGGACACACCATGGTCTTCTCAAGAAACCTTCCACTTGGTTAAAGAGAAAGGGCCCCAAAAACTTTGGGCTTAAGTTGGTGACAGAGATTGGTATTTAGCATTTGATAAATTAACACAGTCCCTCTTCAGGCTTTTTCTAGTGTTTCAATATTTGGGTATAAGCACTGGTCCTTCCATTCTCTTTTCCCACCCCCATTCCCACCCCCCTTCTTCATTTCCTCTTGGTTCATGTCCATTAAAGATGTCCATTAAGAGGAGTCAACTGCTCATCGTAGCCCAGGCAGGCTCAGCTCATTGTCCCAAAAGATTGCCAAGCTCTGCCATGGCTTGAACAGATTTTGGCTCCCTCACTCATGTATACATTCACTCACACACATATGTACATGTATGTTCAAAATCAAAAATATAGGCATAAAGCTGTCCCTTTAGAGGAATTGAGCATTTGCAAACTGAGTCCTGGCGGTGCTGGCCACCAGCAGCCTGCTGCTCTGTTTGTCTTCTGAAGGTGAAACACTCAGAGCACACAAGGAGAGAATAGAAACAATGTTGCTGGAGGCGCTGCACAAACAAGCCAGGCTCCCTCTCCCATAGAACAGCAGGTTACAGCCTCAGACTCACTCAGCTCCTGTCTTCCTCCTGAGGGAGGATTCCTGGGGAAGGGAATGGACCTACTGTCGCTCCTCAAGGCTCCTGAGTTCTTGCAACACAGACTGTGAAACGGGTTTATGACATCTTCAAAATTAAAGTGGTGTGGTTCTCACTCTTGCTCTCTCCATCCCCTTCTCTCCCCTTCCCTCCATTTCTCCCCGCTGAAAGCATGTTTTTCTACTAGATTCATTACATTTTTTAGCTTTTGTTAATATTTAATTATTTATTTATTTTTAAAGATGTTATTTATTTGAGAGGTAGCGTTACAGACAGTGAGAGGGAAAGACAGACGGAGAGGCCTTCCACCCTGCTGGTTCACCCCCCAGATGGCCGCAACGGCCAGAGCCGCACTGATCAGGAGCCAGGAGCTCCCTCCCGGTCCCCCACGCGGGTGCTTCCACTGCCCTCCCGGGACACAGCAGACAGCCAGATTGGAAGTGGAGCAGCCAGAACTCGAACTGGTGTCAGACAAGGGATGCCAGAGCCACAGGCGGACGCCCAGCCCAGTATGCCAGCTCCAAGATTTTATTTATAAAATTGAGAGGCAGGGTTAGAGACACACACACAGAGATCTTCCATCCACTGGTTCACTCCCCAGAAGGGGGCGGAGGCCAGAACTGGGCTGATCCAGAGCCAGGAGCCAGGTGCTCCCTCACTGCTTTCCCAGGCCGGATGGGGGAGGAGCAGCCAGGACTCCAGGCAGAGGCTCCGCCCACTCCGCAATAGCCTGACTTCTCTCCAGGTCCTTCCGCTGTCCCATGGACATCAACCAAGAAAGCCACCCAAATGAGTCAGACTCACATGGCGGCTCGCAGGAAGGGAACCGGGCAGGCACTGCGGCACAGCAGGTGAGGCTGCCACTCGGACGCCCCCGCCCACGTGCCCGGCCTGAGTCCCGGCTGCTCGGCTCCGATCCAGCTTCCTGCTAATGCTCCTGGGATGCTCCCGGGCATGGTCACGCAGGAGACTCAGACGGGCCCCTCGCTCCAGCCTGGCCCAGTCCCGCACTAATCCGGGGAGGGAACCAGCGCATGGAAAGTCCATTGCTCTGCTTCTGTGCCATGGCGTCAGCGGGCAGGTGGAGCAGGGAGGTGCTACGGGGCCAAGAGAGTGGGGAGTCCGAAGGGGGCCGGCAGGGTGCAGGGAGCCCCTCAGAAAGTGCAGGGCACAGGGAGGCCCCCAGAGCAATGAAGGGTGCAGGGAGCCCCCAAAAGCAGTGCAGGGCACGGTACCACACAGGGTTCAGGGACAGCAGAGCCCTTCCTCAAGGCTGTCCTGTAGGAGCAAACACAGCCGTATACCAGGCCCTCCGGGTGTAGACCAAGCTCTCTGGGATGTAGACCAGCCCTCCTTAGTGTAGACCAGGCCTCCTGGATGTAGACCAGGCCTCCCGGGTGTAGACCAAGCCCTCCGGGATGTAAAACTGCCCTCCCAGGGTCTAGACTAGGCCTCCCAGGGGGTAGACATGTAGACCAGGCCTCCTGGGGTGTAGATCAAGCCCTCCCAGATGTAGACCAGGACTCCCAGGTGTAGCCAGGCCACCCAGGTGTTGACTTGTAGACCAGGCCTCCTGGGGTCTAGACAATGCCTCCCAGGGTGTAGACCTGTAGACCAGCCCCCCCGGGATCTAGACCAGGCCACCAGTTTCTGAACTCACATCCGAGCCAATCGCAGGATCTGCTGGTGCAGCTCAGAAGAACAGGGAAACCCATTCCAGATGAGGAGCTCCTGGGCCAGAGCCGCTGCTCACACACTGCGCCCCTGCAGGCCAGAGGAGAGCAGAGGACAGCACCACTCACTGAGCCTCCTGCATTTGCATGGTACCCTCCGCAGCAGGGGGCTTGGCTCGGCATAAGCCATGGGATGCCTGGAACCCTCCCTCGTGTAGCTGACCCCTGGCAGGGATGGGGAGATGTCACATTCCGTCAGTCTCCTAGCAGGCCTGACTAGTGTGAGGTCACCAACACGGGGTCACTGGGATGTCCTCCAAGACACTGTCCCTTTAAGCGTGGTGCCGCCAGGAGTGAGCACAGGTCCTGGGCAGGACAAGGGGAACTGCTGGCCTCCAGGGAACACCCTGGCTCCAGTTCTCTCATGCTGGGGATAGCCCAGTTGTCCTACCCCAGGGCTCAGGGGCTCCCACTCGACACGTGCCGGCACTGGAACTCACAGCTGTGCCCCCAGAGCCTCTGATGGAGCAAGGAGGGCTGCCGGGCTGAGGCCAGGCACAGGAGCAGGACCTCCCACGGCGGCACGGAGACCTGGTGGGCTGGGACTGCTGCCCACCTGCCATGGCCTCCCCACACGTGTGCTGATCTCCGAACCCTCTGTCACACTAGCAGCTAATGGGTTGATGGTGCAGGGATGGGGCAGGGCCCAGACCTAGTCCTGATGTATGAAGGCCTCTAAGGAGTGGGGGGCCGGATCAGGGGGCCGGGTGGTCCCGGCTGCATAAGGAGACCCCAGAGGGTGGAGGGCCTGCTGCTGTCTCTGCTGCCCGACGTGGCCTGTGGCCCTCCTTCCTGGGTGGTGGCCATGGTTGACCAGTGCCAGGCACTCGTGGCCAGGCCCCGCCTAGCAGACAGCCACAATCAGCCTGGGGGCCACCTGCTCTCGCGTATACGCCCACTGCACCGGGAGTGTTGTTTCTGGGCTCGCTGAGGCACGCAGGATCCATCCCCACGAGCCCTAGGCTCCATCGCAGTGGATGGGCGTGGCCCAAGGCCAGCTCAGTGACAAGCTCCCCAGGACCCAGGACTTTCTCTGGTGTTGGCCAAGGGCGGCCTCTGTGTGACAGCTGGTGACCGTGTCGGTGATGCCAGATGAGCCACGCCCTGCGGGTGGCCCTCCCACCCCCATCCGGGAATGGGGTCCTCCCGTGGACATCACTGTAGCCTTTGCCTGCTGGAGTCAGTCATCCACCACGCCCCTAACCCTGCTGCACCACCCAGGCTCTGCGCTTCCAAGACCTTGGGTCCTAGCTGGGAGCTCCGTTGTGGGGTGGCGCCCCTGGCCCCACCTCCCCCAGCCCCCTGCCTGGCCTCTACCAACCCCCCACCCTGCCTCCCCCAGCCCCAGGCCCTGCCTTCCCCAGCCCTGCATCTCCCAGCCCCACACCCTGCATCTCCCAGCCCCCCAGCCCTGCATCCTACAGCCCCACCCACAGGAAATGAAAGGCAGCGACAGTCTCCAGGCTGTGCCTCCACACAGCGCTACATGACCCCACCATGGACAGCACACGTGGCCATATGGACAGACACAACAGGATCAGGAAGGAAGCCGGACACGGAAGCCACCAGGCTCCTCTCACATGAAATGTCTGGGGCAGGAGGCAGAGCAGTGCGGCCAGGGCTGAGGGGCTTGGGACCCAGTGGGCTCAGGGCTCCTCCTGGTGGGAGTGGAGGTCCAGGAGCCGGAAGGCACCCAACAGCTGAGGCGTCCCCGTGGCAACTGTGAATCCCGCACACCGGGCGGCTCACTCGGGAAAAAACTCTCGCCCGTCCCCTCTGCCCTCAGACACAGTTCTGGTGCTCACGCCGGAGCCGGCTGAGCCTGTGCACCCCCCACCCCCGGTCTGGTAAGGTGAGCGAAGCACAGGAAGGCGTAGCAGAGTCATGGTTCCCCCCCACGACTTCACTCCTGCCTGTCCACGCCGCCACGTGAGCAATCCCACGAGTTCCCACCATCCTGTGCTTCCCCTGGCTAAAGTAAGCAGGTATGTGAACTACTTCCTTATCAAAAAGATTTATGTTTATTTCCTTTATGTGAAAGCCAGATTAGAGGGAAGGGGAGAGACGTCTCGTGTCCACTGGTTCACTCCCAAAATGGCCGCAACGGGCTGGCTTGAGCAGGAGCCAGGAGCTCCCTCCGGGCACCATACATGGGTACAGGGATGGAAGCCCCTGGGCCATCCTCCAGGGATTCCCCAGGACACCAGCAGGGAGCGGGATCAGAAGTGGGGCAGCAGGCCCTCAATCCAGCACCACGCGGGATGCCAGGGCCATGGGCGTCTCCACCCTATTCACCACAGTGCCGGGCCCCTCTGCAAACTCCTGGACCTCTGGTGCAACCTGTGATTTCCTCACAGAGCACCCAGCACGAGTCTCCAACACACATAGAACATGCCAGCGTCCAGCCCATGGTACCACTCTCACCTGAGCTGGGGGACACAGCATCCCAGGGTCCAGTCAATGGCACCACCCACACCTGAGCCTGGGGACACAGCATCCCAGCGTCCACCCAAGGCACCACCCACACTTGGGCTGCGGGACACAGCATCCCAGTGTCCAACCACAGTACCACTCACAGCTGAGCTGGGGAACGGCTGCTTTTAGACAAAGCTTCCCAGAGTCTGAGTCTCCTTCCCCTGGTAGCCTGGGGGTGGGGCGGGCAGATGCAGACAAGCTGGAGAGACCAGGCTTCAGCAGAGCCAAGACCCAAGGCTGCCGGCCCTGCTGCGCGGGGTGAGCAGAGCACTGGCCACCCTGAAGCACCGGGAAGAAGCCACCTCTCAGCCACACATCAGCAACCCGCAGCCAGCACCGTGTGCCAATGAGGCTGGGGGCCTGGCAGGCCTCCCACTGCTCTAGGAACCCAAGGACACATCGGCAGCACCATGCTCGCGGGGTCATGGGTCCAGAAGCCAGGAGAGGGAGCCCTCCCTAGGGACCAGGCAGACCCTGCCACAGCAACACCTGTCGGCCAGGGAGCACTTGGTGCGGGATGAAGCCTGAGTGTTGACTGGAGCTCATCTCCTCTGCTACGGGTTGGTTTTTCTAAAGGCCATTCGAAAGGGTATTTCTGGGACTGGCACTGTGGCGTAGCAGGCTAAGTCTCTGCCCATGGCACTGACATCCCACATGGGCGGCAGTTCCAGCCCCAGCTGCTCGCTCTCTGCTGTGGCCTGGGAAAGCAGTGGAGGACGACCCAAGTCCTTGGGCCCCTGCACCCACGTGGGAGACCAGGTGGAAGGCCCCGGCCCCTGGCTTCAAATCAGCCCAGCTCTAGCCATTGTGGCCATCCAGGGAGTGAACCAGTGGATGAACCCCTCTCTCTCTCTCTTTAACTCTTCCAACTAAATAAAAATAAATGAATAAATAAATAGATAGATAGATAGCTTCATGGGCCAGTGTTGGGCACAGCAGCGAGGCTGCCACCTGTGCGACCAGAATCCTGTGGGGCGCTGGTTCAGGTCCCGGCTGCTCCACCTCTGCTCCAGCTCCCTGCTGATGGCCCAGGATAGCACCGGAAGATGCCCAAGTGCTGGGGCCCCTGAACCCACATGGAGACCTGGATGAACCTCCTGGCTGTGGCCTGGCCCAGCCCCAGCTGCTGGGGCCATGTGAGGAGTGAACAGTGGATGGAAGTGCTCTCTCTCTCTCTGTGTCTCTCCCCCTCTGAAACGCTTCCAATAACACAACAAATCTTTTTGTTTTTTTCACAGGCAGAGTTAGACAGAGAGAGAGAGACAGAGAGAAAGATCGTCCTTTTCCATTGGTTCACCCCCCAAATGACTGCTACCAAAGGCATGCTGCACCGATTCAAAGCCAGGAGCCAGGTGGTTCCTCCTGGTCTCCCATGAGGGTGCAGGGCCCAAGCACCTGGGCCATCCTCCACTGCCTTCCCAGGCCACAGCAGAGAGCTGGCCTGGAAGAGGAGCAACTGGGACAGAATCCGGCGCCCCAACCGGGACTAGAACCCAGGGTGCCTGCGCCGCAGCCAGAGGATTAGCCTAGTGAGCTGTGGTGCTGGCCCACGATAAATCTTAAAAGGAAAAGGAAACAGACCCAGGAGTCTCTCCAGTGCCAGAAGACTTCCTGCAGGCAGCAGGAGAGGGCGTCACAGACGAGTACAGGGGGCAGTGGTGAGCTCGGGGCTCGGGGGCCGTGGTGTCGTGAGAGCACAGTGCTGGGGCCGTGGTGAGCTGGGGGCCGTGGTGTAACACAGTGTGGGAGACCATGGTAAGCTGGGGGTTGTGGTGTCCTGAGAGCGCAGTGCTGGGGCCGTGGTGAGCTGGGGGCCGTGGTGTAACACAGTGTGGGAGACCATGGTAAGCTGGGGGCTGTGGTGTCCTGAGAGCGCAGTGCTGGGGCCGTGGTGAGCTGGGGGCCGTGGTGTAACACAGTGTGGGAGACCGTGGTGAGCTGGGGGCTGTGGTGTCCTGAGAGCGCAGTGCTGGGGGCCATGGTGGAGCACAGTGCGGGGGGCCATGGTGAGCTGGGGGCCGTGGTGGGACACAGTGCGGGGAGCTGTGGTGAGCTGGGGGCCATGGTGGAGCACAGTGCTGGGGCCGTGGTGAGCTGGGGGCCATGGTGGAACACAGTGCGGGGGCCGTGGTGAGCTCGGGGGCTGGGGTGTCCTGAGAGCGCAGTGCAGGCGACAGCTCACCGCGGCAACCGAGCTCACTGCCACACTCTGCGCTGAGCTCCTGGGGGCCAGCCCCCCAGGCAGGGGGTAGAACACCTCTGGAGAACGCGCCTAGCCCTAAGAGAAGCCCAGACAGGGACCGTGGGGCCTTCCTTAAGGCCTGGGCAGACGATCCACCAAAGGCGAGATCCACACGCACCTCCCGGGCAGCCAGCTCAGAGCGGGGTGGAAGGAGATGTTTGCTGAGTCACAGCAGGGCCCGAGGCGGGGGCTCAAGTCCTCATGTCCCTGCCTCCCACCCCAGACCAGGTAGAGCTTCCAGCTCCCAGCTTTGTGGGAGTTTGGGAGTGAGCCAGTGAACGAGATATCTCTTTTACTCTTTCCAATATGAAAAATAAAGCTATGGCCCAGGAAGGCAGTGGAGGATGGCCCAAGTCCTTGGGCTCTGCACCCACATGGGAGACCAGGAGAAGCACCTGGCTCCTGCCTTGGAGCAGCGAGATGCGCCGGCCGCAGCGGCCGTTGCGGGGTGAACTAACGGCAAAATGGAAGACCTTTCTCTCTGTCTCTCTCTCTCTCACTATCCACTCTGCCTGTCAAAAAAAAAAAATAAATAAAGCTAAAAACAGAAACCTACCCCCTCCAATCACACACACACACACACACACTCACATGCCCGTGGCGTCAGGGTTCCACATTGCACCTGCTGGGGTCGCTCTCAGGAAACTGGCCGCCCCCCCCCCCCCCCCCCAGGAAACCAGTGGAGCGGCCCTGCACCTGCTCCCGACTCTTCCCAGGGTGGTGTCTGCAGTCCCCGTTCATGGGCTCGCCGACCACCACATCCGCCTCTGCCCCTTCTCACCGGGACGGGGTTGTGACACAGCGGGCTCACCGGGACCCGGGCATCCCGGCCCTCATCTGAGAACCTGGGCCCCACTCCCCTCCTCGCCTTCCATGGTTTGGGGCCCCCTCCCATCCCAGCCCTCCAGCACTGTGCCCCACTACCCTCAGTGCCCTATAGGGCCAGACCCTCCTCCACTCCTCATCCT